>NC_092088.1:2883716-2942378 GCF_045679555.1 Salvelinus alpinus
CGTAGTATCGATCCCCGTGGTATGTTTTGGTCGTAGTATCGAACCCCGTGGTATGTTTTGGTCGCAGTATCGATCCCTGTGGTATGTTTTGGTCGTAGTATCGAACCCCGTGGTATGTTTTGGTCGTAGTATCGAACCCCGTGGTATGTTTTGGTCGTAGTATCGAACCCCGTGGTATGTTTTGGTCGTAGTATCGAACCCCGTGGTATGTTTTGGTCGTAGTATCGAACCCCGTGGTATGTTTTGGTCGTAGTATCGAACCCCGTGGTATGTTTTGGTCGTAGTATCGAACCCCGTGGTATGTTTTGGTCGTAGTATCGAACCCCGTGGTATGTTTTGGTCGTAGTATCGAACCCCGTGGTATGTTTTGGTCGTAGTATCGAACCCCGTGGTATGTTTTGGTCGTAGTATCGAACCCCGTGGTATGTTTTGGTCGTAGTATCGAACCCTGTGGTATGTTTTGGTCGTAGTATCGAACCCCGTGGTATGTTTTGGTCGTAGTATCGAACCCCCGTGGTATGTTTTGGTCGTAGTATCGAACCCCCGTGGTATGTTTTGGTCGTAGTATCGAACCCCGTGGTATGTTTTGGTCGTAGTATCGAACCCTGTGGTATGTTTTGGTCGTAGTATCGAACCCTGTGGTATGTTTTGGTCGTAGTATTGAACCCTGTGGTTTATCATACACTGCAGGCGAGGGAAACATGCTAAAGAAATGTGATAAACTCACCTTGTAGACCAGAACATGTTCTTTGAAAAGTTTCACACGAGATCTCTCTGTTTGAGCCCATTCAGCATCGTTCACACCCTCTTAAATCTTAGCCCCACCCATCTCTGTCTGAGCCCATTCAGCAACGTTCACACCCTCTTAAATCTTAGCCCCACCCATCTCTGTCTGAGCCCATTCAGCATCGTTCACACCCTCTTAAATCTTAGCCCCACCCATCTCTGTCTGAGCCCATTCAGCAACGTTCACACCCTCTTAAATCTTAGCCCCACCCATCTCTGTCTGAGCCCATTCAGCAACGTTCACACCCTCTTAAATCTTAGCCCCACCCATCTCTGTCTGAGCCCATTCAGCAACGTTCACACCCTCTTAAATCTTAGCCCCACCCATCTCTGTCTGAGCCCATTCAGCAACGTTCACACCCTCTTAAATCTTAGCCCCACCCATCTCTGTCTGAGCCCATTCAGCAACGTTCACACCCTCTTAAATCTTAGCCCCACCCATCTCTTTAACCCCCTTTAACACCTACTGACGCACCGGTGCGTCAATCTAATAAACATAATTTAAAAAATTCCCACCAAAATCTGTCAGTTTAAGATAGAGATCAGGTTTTTTTTTTTGCGTTGCACGCGTCACACTTCTGCATCTGTGGTGACAGAGCTAGAGAGGTGTTTGTCAGACCATGAGACATCTGTGGTGAAAGGTGACGGGGCTAGAGTAGTGTTTGTCAGACCATGAGACATCTGTGGTGAAAGGTGACGGGGCTAGAGTGGTGTTTGTCAGACCATGAGGCATCTGTGGTGACAGAGCTAGAGTGGTGTTTGTCAGACCATGAGGCATGTGGTGAAAGGTGACAGAGCTAGAGTGGTGTTTGTCAGAAAGTCGGTCTTCTCACAAACAGCTGGTCCTAAACTATAATGACCACTATGGAAAGGGGAGACTCACCAAGTCGATATGTGGTCTCCTTTTCGCTCTACGACCCCCATACGTGTCACGGGACTCGTCTGGAGGTAACCGGCATCGGTAATTTTTTTTTACGAAAGTCTGAAGGTAGTTTTGCCTACCCAAAAAAGAGGTTAAATATGTGTAAAAAATCTATTTCTATAAAATATACACACACACACACACACACACACACACACACACACACACACACACACACACACACACACACACACACACACACACACACACACACACAGTACCAGTCAAACGTTTGGACACCTACTCGTTCGAAAGTTTTTCTTTATTTTACTATTTTCTACATTGTAAAATAATAGTGAAGACATCAAAACTATGAAATAACACATATGGAATCATGTAGTAACCAAACAAGTGTTAAACAAATCAAAATATATTTTATATTTGAGATTCTTCAAAGTAGCCACGCTTTGCCTTGATGACAGCTTTGCACACTCTTGACATTCTCTCAACCAGGTTCATGATGTAGTCACCTGGAATGCATTTCAATTAACAGGTGTGCCTTGTTAAAAGTGAATTTGTTGAATTTCTTTCCTTAATGCGTTTGAGCCAATCGGTTGTGTTGTGACAAGGTAGGGGGTGTATACAGAAGATAGCCCTATTTGGTAAAATACCAAGTCCATATTATGGCAAGAACAGCTCAAATAAGTAAAGAGAAATGCCAGTCCATTATTTTAAGACGTGAAGGTCAGTCAATGAAGAACTTTGAAAGTTTCTTCAATTGCAGTCGGCAAAAAACCGTCAAGCGCTATGATGAAACTGGCCTAACCCTAACCCATGAGGACCGCCACAGGAAAGGAAGACATAGAGTTACCTCTGCTGCAGAGGATAAATTAGAGTTACCATTAGAGATACCAACCTCAGAAATTGCAGCCCAAATAAATGCTTCACAGAGTTCAAGTAACAGACACATCTCAACATCAACTGTTCGGAGGAGGCTATGTGAATCAGGCCTTCATGGTCGAATTTCTGCAAAGAAACCACTACTGAAGGACACCAATAAGAAGAAGAGACTTGGGCAAAGAAGCACGAGCAATGGACATTAGACCGGTGGAAATATGTCCTTTGGTCTGATGAGTCCAAATTTTAGATTTTTGGTTCCAACCACTGTGTCTTTGTGAGACGCAGAGTAGGTAAACAGATCTCTCTGTGTGTGTGTGGTTCCCACCGTGAAGCATGGAGGAGGTGGTGTGAGGTAGAGGTCGACCGATTATGATTTTTCAACGCCGATACCGATTTTATTGGAAGACCAAAAAAAGCCGCTACCAATTAATCGGCAGATTTTTATATATTTGTAATAATGACAATTACAACCATACTGAATTAACACTTTTATTTTAACTTAATATAATACACTAATAAAATACATTTAGTTTCAAAAAGATAATGAAACATGTTCCATTTGGTTTAAATAATGCAAAAACACAGAGTTGGAGAAGAAAGTAAAAGTGCAATATGTGCCATGTAAAAAAGCTAACGTTTAAGTTCCTTGCTCAGAACATGAGAACATATGAAAGCTGGTGGTTCCTTTTTTAAATATTTCACCTTTATTTAACCAGGTAGGCAAGTTGAGAACAAGTTCTCATTTACAATTGCGACCTGGCCAAGATAAAGCAAAGCAGTGTGACACATACAACAACACAGAGTTACACATGGAATAAACAAACATACAATCAATAAATCAGTAGAAAAATAAGTCTATATACAATGTGAGCAAATGAGGTGAGTTAAGGGAGGTAAAGGCAAAAAAAGGCCATGGTGGCGAAGTAGATACAATATAGCAATTAAAACACTGGAATGGTTGATTTGCAGTGGAAGAATGTGCAAAGTAGAAATATAAATAATGGGGTGCAAAGGAGCAAAATAAATAAATAAATACAGTAGGGGAAGAGGTAGTTGGATGGGCTAAATTATAGATAGGTTATGTGCAGTAATCTGTGAGCTGCTCTGACAGCTGGTGCTTAAAGCTAGTGAGGGAGATAAGTGTTTCCAGCTTCAGAGATATTTGCAGTTCGTTCCAGACATTGGCAGCAGAGAACTGGAAGGAAAGACGACCAAAGGAGGAATTGGCTTTGGGGGTGACCAGTGAGATCAAATCAAATCAAATGTATAAATATAGCCCTTCGTACATCAGCTGATATCTCAAAGTGCTGTACAGAAACCCAGCCTAAAACCCCAAACACCAAGAAATGCAGGTGTAGAAGCACGGTGGCTAGGAAAAACTCCCATGAAAGGTAAAAACCTAGGAAGAAACCTAGAGAGGAACCAGGCTATGAGGGGTGGCCAGTCCTCTTCTGGCTGTGCCGGGTGGAGATTATAACAGAACATGGCCAAGATGTTCAAATGTTCATAAATGACCAGCATGGTCAAATAATAATAATCACAGTAGTTGTCGAGGGTGCAGCACCTCAGGAGTAAATGTCAGTTGGCTTTTCATAGCCGATCATTAAGAGTATCTCTACCGCTCCTGCTGTCTCTAGAGAGTTGAAAACAGCAGGTCTGGGACAGGTAGCACGTCCGGTGAACAGGTCAGGGTTCCATAGCCGCAGTCAGAACAGTTGAAACTGGAGCAGCAGCACGGCCAGGTGGACTGGGGACAGCAAGGAGTTCATGTCAGGTCGTCCTGAGGCATGGTCCTAGGGCTTCAGGTCCTCCGAGAGAGAGAAAAAAAGAGAGAAAGAGAGAATTAGAGAGAGCATACTTAAATTCACACAGGACACCGGATAAGACAGGACAAGTACTCCAGATATAACAAACTGACCCTAGCCCCCCGACACATAAACTAATGCAGCATAAATACTGGAGGCTGAGACAGGAGGGGTCAGGAGACACTGTGGCCCCATCCGATGATACCCCCGGACAGGGCCAAACAGGAAGGATATAACCCCACCCACTTTGCCAAGGCACAGCCCCCACACCACTAGAGGGATATCTTCAACCACCAATTTACCATCCTGAGACAAGGCCGAGTATAGCCCACAAAGATCTCCGCCACGGCACAACCCAAGGGGGGGCGCCAACCCAGACAGGAAGATCACGTCAGTGACTCAACCCACTCAAGTGACACACCCCTCCTAGGGAAGGCATGAAAGAGCACCTGTAAGCCAGTGACTCAGCCACTGTAATAGGGTCTGAGGCAGAGAATCCCAGTGGAGAGAGAGGAACCGGCCAGGCAGAGACAGCAAGGGCGGTTCGTTGCTCCAGAGCCTTTCCGTTCACCTTCACACTCCTGGGCCAGACTACACTCAATCATATGACCCACTGAAGAGACGAGTCTTCAGTAAAGACTTAAAAGTTGAGACCGAGTCTGCGTCTCTCACATGGGTAGGCAGACCATTCCATAAAAATGGAGATCTATAGGAGAAAGCCCTGCCTCCAGCTGTTTGCTTAGAAATTCTAGGGACAATTAGGAGGCCTGCGTCTTGTGACTGTAGCGTACGTGTAGGTATGTACGGCAGGACCAACTCGAAGAGATAGGTAGGAGCAAGCCCATGTAACACTTTGTAGGTTAGCAGTAAAACCTTTAAATCAGCCCTTGCCTTAACAGGAAGCCAGTGTAGGGAATCTAGCACTGGAGTAATATGATCACATTTTTTTGGTTCTAGTCAGGATTCTAGCAGCCGTATTTAGCACTAACTGAAGTTTATTTAGTGCTTTATCCGGGTAGCCGGAAAGTAGAGCATTGCAGTAGTCTAACCTAGAAGTGACAAAAGCATGGATACATTTTTCTGCATCATGTTTGGACAGAAAATATCTGATTTTTGCAATGTTACGTAGATGGAAAAAAGCTGTCCTTGAAACAGTCTTGATATGTTCGTCAAAAGAGAGATCAGGGTCCAGAGTAACGCCGAGGTCCTTCACAGTTTTATTTGAGACGACTTTACAACCATCAAGATTAATTGTCAGATTTAACAGAAGATCTCTTTGTTTCTTGGGACCTAGAACAAGCATCTCTGTTTTGTCCGAGTTTAAAAGTAGAACGTTTTCAGCCATCCACTTCCTTATGTCTGAAACACAGGCTTCTAGCGAGGGCAATTTTGGGGCTTCACCATGTTTCATTGAAATGTACAGCTGTGTGTCATCCGCATAGCAGTGAAAGTTAACATTATGTTTTCGAATGACATCCCCAAGAGGTAAAATATATAGTGAAAACAATAGTGGTCCTAAAATGGAACCTTGAGGAACACCGAAATGTACAGTTGATTTGTCAGAGGACAAACCATTCATAGAGACAAACTGATATCTTTCCGACAGATAAGATCTAAACCAGGCCAGAACTTGTCCGTGTAGATCAATTTGGGTTTCCAATCTCTCCAAAAGAATGTGGTGATCGATGGTATCAAAAGCAGCACTAAGGTCTAGTAGCACGAGGACAGATGCAGAGCCTCGGTCTGACGCCATTAAAATGTCATTTACCTCTAGGGCACTGCATCGCAGCGCTAGCTGCGCCACCAGAGGCTCTGGGTTCGCGCCCAGGCTCTGTCGCAGCCGGCCGTGACCGTGAGGTCCGTGGGGCGACGCACAATTGGCCTAGCGTCGTCCAGGTTAGGGAGGGTTTGGCCGGTAGGGATATCCTTGTCTCATCGCGCACCAGCGACTCCTGTGGCGGGCCGGGCGCAGTGCGCGCTAACCAAGGGAACCAGGTGCACGGTGTTTCCTCCGACACATTGGTGTGGCTTGCTTCCGGGTTGGAGGCGCGCTGTTTTAAGAAGCAGTGCGGCTTGGTTGGGTTGTGTTTCGGAGGACGCATGGCTTTCGACCTTCGTCTCTCCCGAGCCCGTATGGGAGTTGTAGCGATGAGACAAGATAGTAATTACTAGCAATTGGATACCACGAAAATTGGGTAGAAAAGGGGAGAAAAAAAATATAATAATAATAATTTACCACCTTCACAAGTGCAGTCTCAGTGCTATGATGGGGTCTAAAACCAGACTGAAGCATTTTGAGATATACCTGCTTGAGCGCGTGCTACGAGTGGGTGCTGCTATGGTGACTAGTGAGCTGAGATAAGGCGGGGCTTTACCTAGCAGAGACTTGTAGATAACCTGTAGCCAGTGGGTTTGGCGACGAGTATGAAGCGAGGGCCAACCAACGAGAGCGTACAGGTCGCAATGGTGGGTAGTGTATGGGGCTTTGGTGACAAAACGGATGGCACTGTGATAGACTGCATCCAATTTGTTGAGTAGAGTGTTGGAGGCTATTTTATAGATGACATCACCGAAGTCGAGGATTGGTAGGATGGTCAGTTTACGAGGGTATGTTTGGCAGCATGAGTGAAGGATGCTTTGTTGCGATATAGGAAGCCGATTCTAGATTTAATTTTGGATTTGAGATGCTTAATGTGAGTCTGGAAGGAGAGTTTACAGTCTAACCAGACACCTAGGTATTTGTAGTTGTCCACGTAGTCTAAGTCAGGACGGGCGAGCAGGTGCGGGCAGGTGCGAGCAGGTGCAGGCAGTGATCGGTTGAAGAGCATGCATTTAGTTTTACTTGCGTTTAATAGCAGTTGGAGACCACAGAAGGAGAGTTGTATGGCATTGAAGCTTGTCTTGAGGTTAGTTAACACAGTGTCCAAAGAGGGGCCAGAAGTATACAGAATGGTGTCGTCTGCGTAGAGGTGGATCAGAGAATCACCCGCAGCAAGAGCAACATCATTGATGTATACAGAGAAGTGAGTCGGTCAAGGATTGAACCCTGTGGCACCCCCATAGAGACTGCCAATCATTTGAGAAACCAAGGCTGTCGAGTCTGCCAATAAGAATGTGGTGATTGACAGAGTCGAAAGCCTTGGCCAGGTCGATGAATACGGCTGCGCAGTAATGTCTCTTATCGATGGCGGTTATGATGTCGTTTAGGACCTTGAGTGTGGCTGAGGTGCACCCATGACCAGCTCTGAAACCAGATTGCATAGCGGAGAAGGTACGGTGGGATTCGAAATGGTCGGTAATCTGTTTGTTAACTTGGCTTTCGAAGACCTTGGAAAGACAGGGTAGGATAGATATAGGTCTGTAGCAGTTTGGGTCTAGATTGTCACCCCCTTTGAAGAGGGCAGCTTTCCAATCTTTGGGAATCTCAGACGATACGAAAGACAGGTTGAACAGGCTAGTAATAGGGGTTGCAACAATTTCGGCAGATCATTTTAGAAAGAGAGGGTCCAGATTGTCTGGCCCGGCTGATTTGTAGGGGTCCAGATTTTGCAGCTCTTTCAGAACATCAGCTATCTGGATTTGGGTGAAGGAGAAATGGTGGGGGCTTTGGGGAGGTTTGGGCGGGTTGCTGTGGAGGGTGCCGGGCAGTTGACCGGGGCAGGGGTAGCCAGGTGGAAAGCATGGCCAGCCGTAGAGAAATGCTTACAGAAATTCTCAATTATAGTGGATTTATCGGTGGTGACAGTGTTTCCTATCCTCAGTGCAGTGGGCAGCTGGGAGGAGGTGCTCTTATTCTCCATGGACTTTACAGTGTCCCAGAACTTTTTTGAGTTAGTCCTACAGGATGCAAATTATTATAGGAATTATAGGACTATTTCTCTCTACCATTTGTTTTTCATATACCTTTGACTATTGGATGTTCTTATAGGCACTATAGTATTGTCAGACGAATCTCGGGAGTTGATAGGCTTGAAGTCATAAACAGCGCTGTGCTTCAAGCATGCTAAGAGCTGCTGGCAAATGCAGGAAAGTGCTGTTTGAATGAATGCTTACGAGCCTGCTGCTGCCTACCACCGCTCAGTCAGACTGCTCTATCAAATCATAGACTTAATTATAATATAATAAACACACAGAAATACGAGCATCGAACGGGTGGCATCCCTAAGTCAAAATACTGCTGTTACATTGCACAACCTTCAATGTTTTAAGTCATAAATATGTTCAATTCTGGCAAATCAATTACTGTCTTTGTTATGAAGAGCTCGCAACGAGCCAAGCGGCCCAAACTGCTGCATATACCCTGACTTTGCTTGCACAGAACGCAAGAGAAGTGACACAATTTCCCTAATTAATATTGCCTGCTAACATGGATTTCTTTTAACTAAATATGCAGGTTTAAAATAATATACTTGTGTATTGATTTTAAGAAAGGCATTGATGTTTATGGTTAGGTACACGTTGGAGCAACGACAGTCCTTTTTTTCATGAATGCGCTTGTTAAATCACCCGTTTGGTGAAGTAGGCTGTGATTCGAGGATTAACAGGCACCGCATTGATTATATGCAACGCAGGACAAGCTAGATAAACTAGTAATATCATAAACCATGTGTAGTTATAACTAGTGATTATGTTAAGATTGATTGTTTTTTTCTAAGATAAGTTTAATGCTAGCTAGCAATTTACTTTGGCTCCTTGCTGCACTCGAATAACAGGTGGTCAGCCTGCCACGCAGTCTCCTCGTGGCGGTAATGCCGATTACCGATTGTTAAGAAAACTTGTAATCGGCCATGCCGATTTTAATCGGTCGACCTCTAGTGTGAGGTTGCTTTGCTGTTGTCACTGTCAGTGATGTATTTAGAATTCAAGGCAGACTTAACCAGCATGGTTACCACAGCATTCTGCAGTGATACGCCATCCCATCTGGTTTGGTCTTAGTGGGATTATAATTTGTTTTTACACAGGACAATGACCCAACACACCTCCAGGCTGTGTAAGGGCTATTTTACCAATGAAGCCTGCTGACTCTGTGGACTGTAGATGGCTGTAATTTTATATATATTTTTATTTCACCTTTATTTAACCAGGTAGGCCAGTTGAGAACAAGTTCTCACTTACAACTGCGACCTGGCCAAGATAAAGCAAAGTAGTGCGACAAAAACATCAACACATAAACAAACGTGAGGTCTGCTGACTCTGTAGACTGTAGATGGCTATAATGAAGCATGCTGACTCTGTAGACTGTAGATGGCTATAATGAAGCCTGCTGACTCTGTAGACTGTAGATGGCTATAATGAAGCCTGCTGACTCTGTAGACTGTAGATGGCTATAATGAAGCATGCTGACTCTGTAGACTGTAGATGGCTATAATGAAGCCTGCTGACTCTGTAGACTGTAGATGGCTATAATGAAGCCTGCTGACTCTGTAGACTGTAGATGGCTATAATGAAGCCTGCCGACTCTGTAGACTGTAGATGGCTATAATGAAGCCTGCTGACCCTGTAGATGGCTATAATGAAGCCTGCTGACTCTGTAGGTGGCTATAATGAAGCCTGCTGACTCTGTAGATGGCTATAATGAAGCCTGCTGACTCTGTAGATGGCTATAATGAAGCCTGCTGACTCTGTAGATGGCTATAATGAAGCCTGCTGACCCTGTAGACTGTAGATGGCTATAATGAAGCCTGCTGACCCTGTAGACTGTAGATGGCTATAATGAAGCCTGCTGACTCTGTAGATGGCTATAATGAAGCCTGCTGACCCTGTAGACTGTAGATGGCTATAATGAAGCCTGCTGACCCTGTAGACTGTAGATGGCTATAATGAAGCCTGCTGACCCTGTAGACTGTAGATGGCTATAATGAAGCCTGCTGACCCTGTAGATGGCTATAATGAAGCCTGCTGACTCTGTAGATGGCTATAATGAAGCCTGCTGACTCTGTAGATGGCTATAATGAAGCCTGCTGACCCTGTAGACTGTAGATGGCTATAATGAAGCCTGCTGACTCTGTAGACTGTAGATGGCTATAATGAAGCCTGCTGACTCTGTAGATGGCTATAATGAAGCCTGCTGAGTCTGTAGACGGTAGATGGCTATAATGAAGCCTGCTTAGTCTGTAGACTGTAGATGGCTATAATGAAGCCTGCTGACTCTGTAGATGGCTATAATGAAGCCTGCTGAGTCTGTAGACGGTAGATGGCTATAATGAAGCCTGCTGACTCTGTAGATGGCTATAATGAAGCCTGCTGAGTCTGTAGACGGTAGATGGCTATAATGAAGCCTGCTGACCCCGTAGACTGTAGATGGCTATAATGAAGCCTGCTGACCCTGTAGACTGTAGATGGCTATAATGAAGCCTGCTGACCCTGTAGACTGTAGATGGCTATAATGAAGCCTGCTGACCCTGTAGATGGCTATAATGAAGCCTGCTGACTCTGTAGATGGCTATAATGAAGCCTGCTGACTCTGTAGATGGCTATAATGAAGCCTGCTGACCCTGTAGACTGTAGATGGCTATAATGAAGCCTGCTGACTCTGTAGACTGTAGATGGCTATAATGAAGCCTGCTGACTCTGTAGATGGCTATAATGAAGCCTGCTGAGTCTGTAGACGGTAGATGGCTATAATGAAGCCTGCTTAGTCTGTAGACTGTAGATGGCTATAATGAAGCCTGCTGACTCTGTAGATGGCTATAATGAAGCCTGCTGAGTCTGTAGACGGTAGATGGCTATAATGAAGCCTGCTGACTCTGTAGATGGCTATAATGAAGCCTGCTGAGTCTGTAGACGGTAGATGGCTATAATGAAGCCTGCTGACCCCGTAGACTGTAGATGGCTATAATGAAGCCTGCTGACCCTGTAGACCACATATGTCAGAGTCAAGGCCCGCGGGCCACATCCGGCCCGCGAGAAGGTTTTTTACGGCCCCTGGGATGATCTTGATTTATTATTAGAACCGGCCCGCAGACCGCAGCAAGCCGGCAGCCCGCAGATCTTTTACACGCACCAATACTACATTTCCCACAATGCAACGGTGACGCACCGAGCAGTAGGCTGCTTCATTTCAATATTTATTGGCACAGCAGTCGTCAGCATCACAGTAAAATTAACTTTCAGATACCCATCAAAAATGGCAAAACGGAAGGTGGACACTGAGAACCGGGGGTTTCAAACAAGGTGGGAGTCGGAGTATATGTTCACGGAGGTAGCTGGAAAACCTGTGTGTCTTCTGTGTGGAGAAAGTGTGGCGGTACTGAAAGAGTATAATCTGAGACGACATTATGAAACGAAACACGCGGACAAAAACAAGAATATGGACATGGAACAAAGGCTACAAAAGGCAGAGGAATTAAAACGAGGCCTCAAATCTCGACAGGCTCTGTTCAAAAAAGCCAAATCACAAGGCCAGGCTGCTGTCAAGGCCAGTTTTATTTTGGCAGAAGAGATCGCTAAATCAGCCCGGCCATTTACGGAGGGGGATTTCATCAAAAACTGCATGATTAAAGTTTGTGACGAAGTTTGCCCAGAAAAAAGGCAACTCTTTTTAAATGTGAGTCTGAGCAGAAACACCATTGCCGAGAGAGTAGACCAGTTGTCCATCAATCTAAAAGAGCAGCTTGTGAAAAAGGGAAAAGATTTCATTGCATATTCCTTGGCTGTGGATGAGAGCACCGACATTTCTGACATTGCCCAGTTGTCAATTTTCATCCGCGGAGTGGACTCCAGCCTAAGCGTGACAGAGGAGTTTTTGGCTTTACGTCCTATGCATGGCACAACTACGGGGCATGATTTGTATGAAGAGGTGTCAAGATGTGTAAATGAGATGGAGCTGCCTTGGGAAAAACTCGTGGGTTTGACAACCGACGGAGCACCTGCGATGTGTGGACACAGGAGCGGACTGGTGGCGAAGATACGGGAAAAGATGCAAGAGGAAAACGCGACAGGTGAGCTGACAGCTTATCATTGTATCATACACCAGGAAGCGTTGTGCGGTAAAGCCTTGAAAATGGAGCATGTAATGAGCATCATCACGCGCACAGTTAACTTTATCAGAGCCAAAGGTTTGAATCACCGCCAGTTCAAGGCATTTCTGACGGAGTTAGAAACGGAGCATGGTGATTTGCCTTATCACACAGAGGTGCGATGGCTAAGCCAGGGAAAGGTGCTTCAAAGATGTTTCGAGCTTCGTGAGGAGATTTGTCTGTTCTTGGACAGCATAGGGAAAGACACAACACAACTCCGAGACGAAATGTTTCTGTGTGAAATGGCTTTTCTGTGTGACATTACGAGTCATCTGAATGCAATGAACTTGCAGCTGCAGGGTCGGGATCATGTCATCTCTGATATGTACAGTACAGTGAAGGCATTTAAAACCAAACTGACTCTGTGGGAGACGCAGATGCGGAAAGAAAATTTGAGCCACTTTCCCAGCTGCCAGACCATGAAAGAGAAGCTCTCTACCAGTGCGTTCCCGAGCGCACAGTTGGCTGATAAAATAGGTATGCTTGCCGCTGACTTTCGACGCCGATTTGCTGACTTTGAAGCACAAAAAAGCAGGTTGGAACTGCTCGGTAACCCATTTGCTGTTGACGTGGAAAGCTCACCACCAAACCTCCAAATGGAGTTGATTGACCTCCAATGCAATGATGCACTGAGGGCAAAATATGCGGCAGTGGGTGCTGCGGAGTTCGCCCGTTTCCTCCCCGACACAATGCCCCAGCTGCGCATCCAGGCTGCTCAAACGTTGTCTATGTTTGGCAGCACATACCTGTGTGAACAACTGTTTTCTTTGATGAACCTGAACAAAACATCACACAGAAGTCGACTTACTGCTGAACACCTCCACTCAATTCTGAGGATTTCCTCAGCTCAGAGCCTTACCCCGAACATTGATGAACTTGTGGAAAAGATGGGACACCACCAAGTATCACCCTCAACCTCAAACAAGTGAACATTACTGTGCAATCACATATTTAGAGTTTTTACTCAGTTCAAGTTTAAAAGTTAAAGTTTAATATTTGTTTTCACTGCATGTTACTTCTCCTTAAACAAAGTGTTGTTTTTGATTAATAGATTTTTGCACTTTATTTTATTGTATTTCAATCCAATTATATTTTAAAAATATTTCAGTTGAGTGGATGATAGAAAATTGCTATTATTGTTTTTTTCTTTGAAGTAAATTTAGCCCACTTTTGCTAAAATAGAAAATATAGGCTACTGATGGTGCCTTGAATACCGGTTTCTTTCATTTAATGTTCATGTTATGGGGATTTTTATATAAAGGAAATTTGTCTTTTGTGTCTGTTGAAAATTAAAGATTACTGACAGAGCCATAAGAAAATATTGCTTTATTTATCTGATCATATTGGAATATATTTGTTAGGTTTTCAGTAGGTTCAATTAGGTTCACTAGACTATATGCGTCATTTAAAATTTTTTCAATGAACATTCGAACAGTCCGGCCCTCGGCTTGTAGCTAAATTTTTTATTTGGCCCTCCGTCCATTTGACTTTGACACCCCTGCTGTAGACTGTACATGGCTATAATGAAGCCTGTTGACTGTAGATGGCTATAATGAAGCCTGCTGACTCTGTAGATGGCTATAATGAAGCCTGCTGACTCTGTAGATGGCTATAATGAAGCCTGCTGACTCTGTAGATGGCTATAATGAAGCCTGTTGACTGTAGATGGCTATAATGAAGCCTGCTGACTCTGTAGATGGCTATAATGAAGCCTGTTGACTGTAGACTGTAGATGGCTATATCTGAATCCGGCTGACCCTGTAGATGGCTATAATGAAGCATGCTGACTCTGTAGACTGTAGATGGCTATAATGAAGCCTGCTGACTCTGTAGACTGTAGATGGCTATAATGAAGCCTACTGACTCTCTAGACTGTAGATGGCTATAATGAAGCCTGCTGACTCTGTAGACTGTAGATGGCTTTAATGAAGCCTGCTGACTCTGTAGATGGCTATAATGAAGCCTGCTGACTCTGCAGACTGTAGATGGCTATAATGAAGCCTGCTGACTCTGCAGACTGTAGATGGCTATAATGAAGCCTACTGACTCTCTAGACTGTAGATGGCTATAATGGAGCCTGCTGACTCTGTAGACTGTAGATGGCTATAATGAAGCCTGTTGACTCTGTAGATGGCTTTAATGAAGCCTGCTGACCCTGTAGACTGTAGATGGCTATAATGAAGCCTGTTGACTCTGTAGATGGCTTTAATGAAGCCTGCTGACCCTGTAGACTGTAGATGGCTATAATGAAGCCTGCTGACCCTGTAGACTGTAGATGGCTATAATGAAGCCTGCTGACTCTGTAGACTGTAATGGCTATAATGAAGCCTGCTGACTCTGTAGATGGCTATAATGAAGCCTGCTGACTCTGTAGATGGCTATAATGAAGCCTGCTGACTCTGTAGATGGCTATAATGAAGCCTGCTGACTCTGTAGATGGCTATAATGAAGCCTGCTGACTCTGTAGATGGCTATAATGAAGCCTTCTGACCCTGTAGACTGTACATGGCTATAATGAAGCCTGCTGACTCTGTAGACTGTAGGTGGGTGTCATGGATGAAGAGAAGGAACACGTAGGGATATATATCTGGCGATTCCTACGGTGGCTGTGTTCACTTTCTTTTGACTTTCCCCGAGTCCTAGCTCGTTGCCCCGAGTCCTCGCTCGACGCCCCGAGTCCTCGCTCGTTGCCCCGAGTCCTCGCTCGTTGCCCCGAGTCCTCGCTCGTTGCCTCGACTCCCAACTATTATCCCTGATTTGCGTTAAACTTTTGTTTATCTTTGACATGTCAGTCATTTATCAGACACTATTATCCAGAGTCACATATCTGGTACATCAATAAAGTAGACATCAGCTGTTAGTACTGGTAATTAATGACAAATGAGAATGTTAGTTTCTTGGTGTTAAGATTGTCATCACATATCTGTGGTATTATTCACTCACTGCCTCTTCCTCTGTCTCTCTCTGTCTCTCTCTCTGTCTCTCTCTCTCTCTCTTTCTCTCTCTCTCTCTCTCGCTCTCTCTCGCTCTCTCTCTCTCTCTCTCGCGCGCTCTCTCTCTCTCTCTCTCTCTCTCTCTCTCTCTCTCTCTCTCTCTCTCTCTCGCGCTCTCTCGCTCTCTCTCTCGCTCTCTCTCTGACTCCCTTCCACTCCGCGTCCCCTCCCTCTCTCTCTCTCTCTCTCTCTCTCTCTCTCTCTGTCTCTCTCTGCTCTCTGCTCTCTCTCGCTCTCTCGCTCTCTTGCTCTCTCGCTCTCTTGCTCTCTCGCTCTCTCGATCTCTCTGTCTCTCTCTGTTTCTCTCTCTCTCTCTGATCTCTCTCGCTCTCTCTCGCTCTCTCTGTCTCTCTCTGCTCTCTCTCGCTCTCTCTCGCTCTCTCTCTCGCTCTCTGTCTCTCTCTGCTCTCTCTCGCTCTCTCTCTGTCTCTCTCTGCTCTCTCTCGCTCTCTTGCTCTCTCGCTCTCTTGCTCTCTCGCTCTCTCGATCTCTCTGTCTCTCTCGCTCTCTCTCGCTCTCTCTCTCTCTCTCTGTCTCTCTCTGCTCTCTCTCGCTCTCTCTCGCTCTCTCTCTCGCGCTCTCTCTCGCTCTCTCTCTGTCTCTCTGCTCTCTCTCTCTCTCTCTCTCTCTCTCTCTCTCTCTCTCTCTCTCTCTCTCTCTCTCTCTCTCTCTCTCTCTCTCTCTCTCTCTGCTCTCTCTCGCTCTCTCGCTCCTTTGCTCTCTCGCTCTCTCTCTCTCTCTCTCTCTCTTCAGACTCCGGAGGAGCCGCCCTACCTAACAGTGGGCACTGATGTCAGTGCCAAGTACAGAGGTGCTTTCTGTGAGGCCAAGATTAAGACTGCCAAGAGACTGGTCAAGGCAAAGGTAATACACTGCTTAACACTGTTAATGGCCTAGTGGTAGTGCTGTTGGTAATACAATGATCTATTAAACTGTTGATCAAGTTGTAGCTGTTTAACCAAGGAACTGGTTAATGGTAGGTAATTGGTTAGTAACTTGGTCTAGTTTAGACCAGGATGATCCAAACTGCGTGTGACTGCTAAAAGGTTTGGTCAATGAGAGATTTGCCTTGTCAGAGGTTCTCATCCCTTCTTACGGTGACGTCACCTCCGTCTACTGTCGTCTCTCTCCCTTATGGTGACGTCACCTCCGTCTACTGTCGTCTCCCTTACGGTGACGTCACCTCTGTCTACTGTCGTCTCTCTCCCTTACGGTGACGTCACCTCTGTCTACTGTCGTCTCTCTCCCTTACGGTGACGTCACCTCTGTCTACTGTCGTCTCTCTCCCTTACGGTGACGTCACCTCCGTCTACTGTCGTCTCTCTCCCTTACGGTGACGTCACCTCTGTCTACAGTCGTCTCTCTCCCTTACGGTGACGTCGTCTCTCTCCCTTACGGTGACGTCAGCTCCGTCTACTGTCGTCTCTATCCCTTACGGTGACGTCACCTCCGTCTACTGTCGTCTCTCTCCCTTACGGTGACGTCCCCTCCGTCTACTGTCGTCTCTCTCCCTTACGGTGACGTCCCCTCCGTCTACTGTCGTCTCTCTCCCTTACGGTGACGTCGTCTCTCTCCCTTACGGTGACGTCCCCTCCGTCTACTGTCGTCTCTCTCCCTTACGGTGACGTCACCTCCGTCTACTGTTGTCTCCCTTACGGTGACGTCACCTCCGTCTACTGTCGTCTCTCTCCCTCACTGTGACGTCACCTCCGTCTAATGTTGTCTCCCTTACGGTGACGTCACCTCTGTCTACTGTCGTCTCTCTCCCTTACGGTGACGTCACCTCCGTCTACTGTTGTCTCTCTCCCTTACGGTGACGTCACCTCCGTCTACTGTCGTCTCTCTCCCTTACGGTGACGTCACCGCCGTCTACTGTCGTCTCTCTCCCTTACGGTGACGTCACCTCCGTCTACTGTCGTCTCCCTTACGGTGACGTCACCGCCGTCTACTGTCGTCTCTCTCCCTTACGGTGACGTCCCCTCCGTCTACTGTCGTCTCTCTCCCTTACGGTGACGTCACCTCCGTCTACTGTCGTCTCTCTCCCTTACGGTGACGTCTCCTCCGTCTACTGTTGTCTCCCTTACGGTGACGTCACCTCCGTCTACTGTCGTCTCTCTCCCTTACGGTGACGTCAGCTCCGTCTACTGTCATCTCTCTCCCTTACGGTGACGTCAACTCCGTCTACTGTCGTCTCTCCCTTACGGTGACGTCACCTCCGTCTACTGTCGTCTCTCTCCCTTACGGTGACGTCACCTCCGTCTACTGTCGTCTCTCTCCCTTACGGTGACGTCACCTCCGTCTACTGTCGTCTCTCTCCCTTACGGTGACGTCCTCTCCGTCTACTGTTGTCTCTCTCCCTTACGGTGACGTCACCTCCGTCTACTGTCGTCTCTCTCCCTTACGGTAACAGACACATCTCATTGATCTCAACATCAACTGTTCAGAGGAGACTGTGTGAATCAGGTCTTCATGGTTGAATTGCTGCAAAGAAACCACTACTAAAGGACACCAATAAGAAGAAGAGACTTGCTTGGGCCAAGAAACACATGCAATGGACTTTAGACCGGTGGACATCTGTCCTTTGGTCTGATGAGTCCAAACTTGAGATTTTTGGTTCCAACCGCCGTGTCTTTGTGAGACGCAGAGTAGGTGAATGGATGATCTCTGCATGTGTGGTTCCCACCGTGAAGCATGGAGGAGGTGGTGTGGGGGTGCTTTGCTGGTGACACTGTGATTTATTTAGAATTCAAGGCACACTTAACCAGCATGGCCTCCACAGCATTCTTCAGTGATCCCATCTGGTTTGGGTTTAGTGCAGTGCTTCTCAATTATTTTCTGTTACGCCCCCCCCCCCCTAGGAAGAAGTAAACATATCGTGCCCTCCAACTCTCCGCCGCGACTGTAAATAGTATAATTTGTCTATAAAACTGTTATAAGTACACCTCTGCATAACATTGTATCCTTATTAACATTAAAGAAAACAAAAAAAGAAAAAAGAAAGAAATATAGATCAACTTACAACAAAGAATAACTTTATTAACATTGTTTTTTAGTCTGTAACAGAAAAGTCTTAAAGTGCATCAATTTGCCTGAAAAAAAATAATATATATATTAGATCCTTATTTAAACTGTAAACATTTTTTGACCATTGATACTGAAAAATAAAATAAAATATAATCAATAAATAATAATAAATTCAAATTGATCAGCAACATTAACTCAGGAGCACAATATATGAAACACTTTGATCTATAAAACAAAAATGAATAAAACAATTTGTGCTGATTTTTTTTTAGATCAAAATGAGGATGTCCGGATTAATGGCTACAATGAGCACGTTTTGCAGAGCACAGCTTTTCGAAGCATGATACTGCAACTCTCAGCTCCTGCTCAATGTTTAGCTGGGACCTGTACTTGGTCTTCAGTGCAGCAACAGCAGAGAAGCCAGTCTCACAACAGCAGAGAAGCCAGTCTCACAAAGATAAGATGTTGCAAAAGGAAGAAGAATGTCCATGGCCCTCTGCCCTAAGAGTTGATACTGCCTCTCTACACTCAGCCAGAATTCACTCAGTGTCTGTGATGTGAACCTCAGTCTCAATGTGGAGTCAGACGTTATATCAATGAACTGGTCCTCCTCTGCAGAGCTGAAACCAGTTGGAGCTGGTGCATTGGAAGGATCTCTCACCCAGTCATATTGGGAACTGTTTTCAGGGAAGTACTTTTTAAAGAATCCCATCAGTGATGAAATATGCTCCTTTAATATATGGAATCACTGAGTTGGCATCATAGTCAGTAGTGTCAACAAATTCATGCAGGTTCTCGAATGAATCAGTATTTCCTTCATCGAGTCGCCTGCCCCACATTGCAAGCTTTCGAGTGAAAGAGCCGATCTTGTCTGTGACCTGAGGGAGGTGTTTATCTTTCCCTTGAAGCTGTAGATTTAGTTCATTTTGCTTTCCCAATATGTCACTCGGGTAGGCCAGTTTTGCCAGGAAGTTCTCATCACTACATTTTTTTCTGCGAGGTCGTACTTGTGCTCCTGCTTCCGAAAACATTCTTATCTGCTCTCTGAGCTCAAAAACTCAGGACAAGACTTTTCCTCGTGACAGCCACCTTGCTTCACTGTGAAACAGCACAGCTTGATGTTCAGCTCTTGTTTTTAGTGGTCTGGTCTTTTATAAAATGGACCACACCTACAATGTCAGTCATAACCTCACTTAATTCAGAGGAAACGTGCCTTGATGCCAGTGCTTCTCTGTGTATAACACAGTGTGTCCACTCAGCATTAGGTGAGGCCTTCTTGATGAGTGCCCAAAGTCCTTTTCTCATCCCTGACATGGTCTGTGCACCATCACTGCAAACACCAATGCAGTTCTCCCACTTTAGCCCATTCTCAGTCAGGAAGCAGACCAGCATTTTGAATAGCTCTTCAGCTGTGGCTCTGTCTCTGACATATTTACAAAAAAAAGTAGATCCTCACAGGGAGTTTGTCGTGTCAAAACGTACATAAGCGCTAAACAAACAGTCTTTGTTGCTGTCAGTTGCTTCATCGAACTGGAAGGCAAAACGTTTTGTCTTTGAGTTTATCTACCAGCTGTTCTTTAAGATCGTTAGCAATGTCATTTATACGTCTGGCGACCGTGTCATTGGACAGAGGGATAGTTTTTTATTTTTGCAGCACTTGCGTCATCCAGCATGACAGAGACCATGTCTAATGCTGCAGGCAGTATCTGCTCCTCTGCTATGGAGTGTTTTTTGTTTTGTTGCACTGAGCAATTTGGTACGTCACCTTATGTGATGCTAACAGTGCTCGCTGGTTTACTGAAGTAGCATTCACAAAGCGGGACGATTGTTGGCAATATTCGGCACGTTTTCGCTGAAAAAACTCAAGCGGCTTATCAGCGTGATTGGGGTGTAATGTCTTTAAGTGACGCCTTAATTTATTTGGCTTCATGCTGTCCGCTGCCAACATTTTTAGACCCAGTAAACATACCGGTCTTTCCTCGTCTCCCACCGTAGTCACAGTGAAGCCAAGCGCTACATACGCGTCGTCATATTTCCTCGTCTTAGCTTTCGGGAGTCCTACGTTTGTCTCATTATCTCCGTCTCTCTCCGCCTTTCTTTTCATCCCTGTTAAGTATATTGTTCCATGGTGTCTCTTAAGGGTTTGTTATCTGCACTTCATATCTCCTGCTCTGTGCTGTGTGCTCTTGTTCGGGGCAAAAAAAACCTACTCCCTGCGGCAAAAAAAAGCATGTTCCCCGGCGTCACACGCGCAGACCTGGCATCGCTCCGAGCCCCCCCAGGGGAAGGACTGGCTTAGTGGGACTATCATTTGGTTTTCAACAGGACAATGACCCAACACACCTCCAGGCTGTGTAAGGGCTATTTGACCAAGAAGGAGAGTGATGGAGTGCTGCATCAGATGACCTGGCCTCCACAATCACCCGACCTCAACCCAATTGAGATGGTTTGGGATGAGTTGAAGGAAAAGCAGCCAACAAGTGCTCAGCATATGTGGGAACTCCTTCAAGACTGTTGAAAAAGCATTCCAGGTGAAGCTGGTTGAGAGAATACCAAGAGTGTGCAAAGCTGTCATCAAGGCAAAGGGTGGTTACTTTGAAGAATCTAAAATATAATATATATTTTGATTTGTTTAACACTTTTTTTGGTTACTACTTGATTCCAGATGTGTTATTTCATAGTTTTGATGTCTTCACTATTATTCTACAATGTAGAAAATATAGAAAAACCCTTGAATGAGTAGGCGTGTCCACACTTTTGACTGGTAGTGTAGATCTCGCTAGTTTAGTTTCCAGACACAAATGAGGTAACAGCTGGCTCTGAGCATAGCAGTGGCCCCTGCAGAGCTTTTTAAACAGTTATCAAAACGGTGGTTATGATCGTCACTGTTTCCTGGCAACTATTTTGGATTCCCGTTTTTTTAGCCGGCGTTAACTGACACCTGTTATAACAAAAGGCATAACATGTCATTCGGGAAATTCATCCATTTTTATCGTTGCTCTGGCACTCGCTCGCTAAAGGGCTCTGAAGTAGAATGCCAAGCCTATTGATTCACAGTGTGAAAGCAGCTCGGGCGTCTCATCTCACCCGTCCCAGTCCCGACGTCTGGACTATCTGTCGGGTTTTGAGTTTGTTTGATGAGGTAGGAGCAGGAGGTCAGATAAGGGCTTGAATTGTTTGTTTACTGACATTACTAACTCTCTAACCTCCCCCCCCCCCCCCCTTCTTCCTCTTCAGGTGACCTTTAAACCGGACCTGACCACAGCAGAGGTCCATGATGACAGCATCCAAGGCCCTCTGAAGGTACGAGACCGGCCAGCCCAGCCTCAGGCCACTACTTGTTGTCTTATACTCTTCATTATAAATGTATCTTTTCATATCTACATGAAGTGATCAGGACTTAGTCACCGTAGCCAGATACATGTCTGCCAGGCAGCCAGTGTTGAATGTTAACCGCAGTATGTCGGGTCTGTCAGGTTGGTGCTGTAGTGGAGGTGAAGAACCCCGACGGAGTGTACCAGGAAGCTTCCATCAACAAGCTGACTGACTGCACTATATACACTGTTGGTGAGTCAAGTCTATCACTATATACACAGTTGGTGAGTCAAGTCTATCACTATATACACTGTTGGTGAGTCAAGTCTATCACTATATACACTGTTGGTGAGTCAAGTCTGTCACTATATACACTGTTGGTGAGCACTGTTTGGTTCTATCACTATATATACTGTTGGTGAGCACTGTTTGGTTCTATCACTATATATACTGTTGGTGAGCACTGTTTGGTTCTATCACTATATATACTGTTGGTGAGCACTGTTTGGTTCTATCACTATATATACTGTTGGTGAGCACTGTCTGGTTCTATCACTATATATACTGTTGGTGAGCACTGTTAGGTTCTGTCACTATATCTATTGTTGGTGAGCACTGTCTGGTTCTATCACTATATATACTGTTGGTGAGCACTGTTAGGTTCTGTCACTATATATATTGTTGGTGAGCACTGTCTGGTTCTATCACTATATATACTGTTGGTGAGCACTGTTGGGTTCTATCACTATATATACTGTTGGTGAGCACTGTCTAGTTCTATCACTATATATACTGTTGGTGAGCACTGTTTGGTTCTGCCACTATATATACTGTTGGTGAGCACTGTCTGGTTCTATCACTATATATACTGTTGGTGAGCACTGTTTGGTTCTATCACTATATATACTGTTGGTGAGCACTGTTTGGTTCTATCACTATATATACTATTGGTGAGCACTGTTTGGTTCTATCACTATATATACTGTTGGTGAGCACTGTTTGGTTCTATCACTATATATACTGTTGGTGAGCACTGTTTGGTTCTATCACTATATATACTGTTGGTGAGCACTGTTTGGTTCTGTCTATCACTATATATACTGTTGGTGAGCACTGTTTGGTTCTATCACTATATACACTGTTGGTGAGCACTGTTTGGTTCTATCACTATATATACTGTTGGTGAGCACTGTTAGGTTCTGTCACTATATATACTGTTGGTGAGCACTGTCTGGTTCTATCACTATATATACTGTTGGTGAGCACTGTTCGGTTCTGTCACTATATACACTGTTGGTGAGCACTGTCTGGTTCTATCACTATATATACTGTTGGTGAGCACTGTTAGGTTCTGTCTATCACTATATATACTGTTGGTGAGCACTGTCTGGTTCTATCACTATATATACTGTTGGTGAGCACTGTTTGGTTCTATCACTATATATATTGTTGGTGAGCACTGTTTGGTTCTATCACTATATATACTGTTGGTGAGCACTGTCTGGTTATATCACTATATATACTGTTGGTGAGCACTGTTTGGTTCTGTCTATCACTATATATACTGTTGGTGAGCACTGTTTGGTTCTATCACTATATATACTGTTGGTGAGCACTGTCTGGTTCTATCACTATATATACTGTTGGTGAGCACTGTCTGGTTCTATCACTATATATACTGTTGGTGAGCACTGTTTGGTTCTATCACTATATATACTGTTGGTGAGCACTGTTAGGTTCTGTCTATCACTATATATACTGTTGGCGAGCACTGTCTGGTTCTGTCTATCACTATATATACTGTTGGTGAGCACTGTTTGGTTCTATCACTATATATACTGTTGGTGAGCACTGTTCGGTTCTGTCACTATATACACTGTTGGTGAGCACTGTCTGGTTCTATCACTATATATACTGTTGGTGAGCACTGTTAGGTTCTGTCAATCACTATATATACTGTTGGTGAGCACTGTCTGGTTCTATCACTATATATACTGTTGGTGAGCACTGTTTGGTTCTATCACTATATATATTGTTGTTGAGCACTGTTTGGTTCTATCACTATATATACTGTTGGTGAGCACTGTTTGGTTCTGTCACTCTATATACTGTTGGTGAGCACTGTTTGGTTCTATCACTATATATATTGTTGGTGAGCACTATTTGGTTCTATCACTATATATACTGTTGGTGAGCACTGTTAGGTTCTGTCACTATATATACTGTTGGTGAGCACTGTTTGGTTCTATCACTATATATACTGTTGGTGAGCACTGTCTGGTTCTATCACTATATATACTGTTGGTGAGCACTGTCTGGTTCTATCACTATATATACTGTTGGTGAGCACTGTTAGGTTCTGTCTATCACTATATATACTGTTGGTGAGCACTGTTTGGTTCTGTCTATCACTATATATACTGTTGGTGAGCACTGTCTGGTTCTATCACTATATATATTGTTGGTGAGCACTGTTTGGTTCTATCACTATATATACTGTTGGTGAGCACTGTTTGGTTCTGTCACTCTATATACTGTTGGTGAGCACTGCTTGGTTCTATCACTATATATTGTTGGTGAGCACTATTTGGTTCTATCACTATATATACTGTTGGTGAGCACTGTTAGGTTCTGTCACTATATATACTGTTGGTGAGCACTGTTTGGTTCTATCACTATATATACTGTTGGTGAGCACTGTTTGGGTATATCACTATATATACTGTTGGTGAGCACTGTTTGGTTCTATCACTATATATACTGTTGGTGAGCACCGTCTGGTTCTATCACTATATATACTGTTGGTGAGCACTGTCTGGTTCTATCACTATATATACTGTTGGTGAGCACTGTTTGGTTCTATCACTATATATACTGTTGGTGAGCACTGTTTGGTTCTGTCACTCTATATACTGTTGGTGAGCACTGTTTGGTTATATCACTATATATATTGTTGGTGAGCACTATTTGGTTCTATCACTATATATACTGTTGGTGAGCACTGTTAGGTTCTGTCACTATATATACTGTTGGTGAGCACTGTTTGGTTCTATCACTATATATACTGTTGGTGAGCACTGTCTGGTTCTATCACTATATATACTGTTGGTGAGCACTGTTTTGTTCTATCACTATATATACTGTTGGTGAGCACTGTTTGGTTCTGTCTATCACTATATATACTGTTGGTGAGCACTGTTTGGTTCTATCACTATATATACTGTTGGTGAGCACTGTCTGGTTCTATCACTATATATACTGTTGGTGAGCACTGTCTGGTTCTATCACTATATATACTGTTGGTGAGCACTGTTTGGTTCTATCACTATATATACTGTTGGTGAGCACCGTCTGGTTCTATCACTATATATACTGTTGGTGAGCACTGTCTGGTTCTATCACTATATATACTGTTGGTGAGCACTGTTTGGTTCTATCACTATATATACTGTTGGTGAGCACTGTCTGGTTCTATCACTATATATACTGTTGGTGAGCACTGTTTGGTTCTATCACTATATATACTGTTGGTGAGCACTGTTTGGTTCTGTGTATCACTATATACACAGAGAGGATCTCTGAGTCTGTGCACACACACACCGACACAACACTAACACACCGACACAACACTAACACACCGACACAACACATACATACAGAGCATTCGGAAAGTATTCAGACCCCTTGACTTTTTCCACATTTTGTTACATTACAGCCTTATTCTAAAATTGATTAAATAAATAAAAAATCCTCATCAATCTACATACCTCATAACGACAAAGCGAAAACAGGTATTTACAATTTTTTTGCTAATTAAATAAATGTATTTACATAAGTATTCATAGCCTTCTATTATGAGAATTGAAATTGAGCTCTGGTGCATCCTGTTTCCATTGATCATCCTTGAGATGTTTCTACAACTTGATTGTGAGTCCACTAGTGTTAAATTCAATTGATTTAAAATCACATCTAATTGGTCACATACACATATTTAACAGATGTTACTGCGGGTGTACTCCCTGTTCACCCACGACTGCGTGGCCACGCACGCCTCCAACTCAATCATCAAGTTTGCAGACGACACTACAGTGGTGGGCTTGATTACCAACAACGACGAGACGGCCTACAGGGAGGAGGTGAGGGCCCTCGGAGTGTGGTGCCAGGAAAATAACCTCTCACTCAACGTCAACAAAACAAAGGAGATGATCGTGGACTTCAGGAAACAGCAGAGGGAGCACGCCCCTATCCACATCGACGGGACAGTAGTGGAGAAGGTGGAAAGCTTTAAGTTCCTCGG
Organism: Salvelinus alpinus; assembly: GCF_045679555.1. Taxonomy (NCBI): domain Eukaryota; kingdom Metazoa; phylum Chordata; class Actinopteri; order Salmoniformes; family Salmonidae; genus Salvelinus; species Salvelinus alpinus. Next base: position 2,909,717 of record NC_092088.1, read on the forward strand.
CGTACACATCACTGACAATCTGAAATGGTCCACCCACACAGACAGCGTGGTGAAGAAGAAGCAACAGTGTCTCTTCAACCTGAAGAAATTTGGCTTGTCACCTAAAACCCTCACAAACCTTTACAGATGCACAATTGAGAGCATCCGGTCAGGCTATATCACCGCCTGGTACGGCAACTGCTCCGCCCACAACCGCAGGACTCTAAAGAGGGTGGTGCGGTCTGATGCATCACCAGGGGCACACTGCCTGCCCTACAGCACCCGATGTCACAGGAAGGCCAAAAATATCATCAATGACATCAACCACCCGAGCCACTGCCTGTTCACCCCACTATCATCCAGAAGTCGAGGTCAGTACATGTGCATCAAAGCTGGGACCGAGAGACTGATAAACAGCTTATATCTCAAGGCCATCAGACTGTTAAATAGCCATCACTGGCTGGCTAACACCCGGTTACTCAACCCTGCACCTTAGAGGCTGCTGCCCAATATAGAGTGCATTCAGGAAGTATTCAGACCCCTCGACTTTTTCCACATTTTGATATGTTTCAGTCTGATTCTAAAATGGATTACATTATTTTTTCCCCCTCATCAATCTACATACAATACTCCATAATGACAAAGCGAAAACAGGTTTTTAGAAATGTTTGCATAATTACATAAGTATGCAGACCTTTTGCTATGAGACTCGAAATTGAGCTCAGGTGCATCCTGTTTCCATTGATCATCCTTGAGATGTTTCTACAACTTGGAGTCCACCTGTGGTAAATTCAATTGATTGGACATGATTTGGAAAGGCACATGCCTGTCTATATAAGGTCCCACAGTTGACTACATGTCAGAGCAAAAACCAAGCCATGAGGTCAAAGGAATTGTCCGTAGAGCTCCAGGACAGTATTGTGTTGAGGCACAGATCTGGGGAAGGGTACCAAAACATGTCTGCAGCATTGAATGTCCCCAAGAACACAGTGGCCTCCATCATTCTTAAAAATTTAAGAACTTTGGAACCGCCAATACTCTTCCTAGAGCTGGCCGTCCGGCCAAGAATCAGATGGTCACTCTGACAGAGCTCCAGAGTTCCTTCAGTCCAGAAGGACAACCGTTTTTGCAGCACTCCACCAATCAGACTTTTATGGTAGTGGACAGACGGAAGCCACTTCTTAGTAAAATGCACGATAGCCCGCTTGGAGTTTGCAAAAAGGCACCTAAAGGACTCAGACCACGAGAAACAAGATTCTCTGGTCTGATGAAACCAAGATTGAACTTCCAAGCATCACGTCTGGAGGAAACCTGGCATAACCCCTACGGTGAAGCATGGTGGTGGCAGCATCATGCTGTGGGGATGTTTTTCAGCGGCAGGAACTGGGAGACAAGTCAGGATCGAGGGAACGATGAACGGAGCAAATTACAGAGATCCTTGATGAAAACCTGCTCCAAAGCGCTCAAGACCTCAGACTGAGAGAATGCCAAGAGTGTGCAAAGCTGTCATCAAGGCAAAGGGTGGCTACTTTGAAGAATCTCAAATATAAAATATATTTTGATTTGTTTAACACTTTTTTTTGGTTACTACATGATTCCATATGTGTTATTTCATAGTTTTTATGTCTTCACTATTATTCTACAATGTAGAAAATAGTAAAATGAAAATAATAAAAAAATAGTAAAATGAAAAGAAAAACCCTGGAATGAGTAGGTGTGTCTGAACTTTTAACTGGTACTGTTTATTATTCGTAGCTGTCTATTTAACTCCACAAACCGATGCTGGCACTAAGACCGCACTCATCGAGCTGTACAAGGCCATAAATAAACAAGAAAATGTGGTGCTCCAAGTCGCCGGGCACTTTAATGCAGGCAAACTTAAATCAGTTTTACCTAATTTCTACCAGCATGTCACATGTGCAACCAGAGGGGGAAAAAACTCTAGACCACCTTTACTCCACACACAGAGACGCACAAAGCTCTCATACATACAAAGGTCTCCCTCGCCCTCCATTTGGCAAATCTGATCATAATGCTATCTTCCTGATTCCTGCTTACAAGCAAAAACTAAAGCAAAAAGGATGACGCGAATGCAACACGACAGGATGTGGTCAGAAGCAGATGCTAAGCTACAGGATGTTCTGCAGCACAGACTGGAAAATGCTCCGGGATTCATCCAATGGCATTGGCGAGTATACCACATCAGTCACTGGCTTCATCAATAAGTGCATCGACGACAACTGTGTGATCATGCCGATGTGAGTAAGACCTTTAAACGGGTCAGCATTCACAAGGCCGCGGGGCCAGACGGATTACCAGGATGTGTACTCGGTGTGCACTGACCAACTGGCAAGTGTCTTCACTGACATTTTCTACCTCTCCCGGACCGAGTATGTGATAACTACATTTCAAGCAGCCCACCATAGTCCCAAGAAAGTGAAGGTAACCTGCCTAAATGATTACCGCCCCATAGCACTCACGTCGGTAGCCATGAAGTGCTTTGAAAGGCTGGTCATGACTTAAATCAACACCATCATCCCAGAAACCCTAGACCCACTCCAATTCGCATACCGCCAACAGATCCACAGATGATGCAATCTCAATCGCACCTGGGCCGCCTCCAGGTGGTAAGGGTAGGCAACAACACATCTGCCATGCTGATCCTCAACACTGGGGCCCATCAGGGGTGCGTGCTTAGTCCCCTCCTGTACTCCCTGTTCACCCACGACTGCGTGGCCAAGCACGACTCCAACACCATCATTAAGTTTGCTGACGACACAACAGTGGTAGGCCTGATTACCGACAATGATGAGACAGCCTATAGGGAGGAGGTCAGAGACCTGGCAGTGTGGTGCCAGGACAACAACCGGCAACAACAGGACAAGATTTGTATATATTGTTGTGAATTGTTAGATACTACTACACCGAGCTAGGAACACAAGCATTTCACTACACAAATCAAATCAAACTTTATTGGTCACATACACATGGTTAGCAGATGTTAATGGTCCCATACACATGGTTAGCAGATGTTAATGGTCACATACACATGGTTATGAGATGTTAATGGTCACATACACATGGTTATGAGATGTTAATGGTCACATACACATGGTTATGAGATGTTAATGGTCACATACACATGGTTATGAGATGTTAATGGTCACATACACATGGTTATGAGATGTTAATGGTCACATACACATGGTTAGCAGATGTTAATGGTCACATACACATGGTTAGCAGATGTTAATGGTCCCATACACATGGTTAGCAGATGTTAATGGTCACATACACATGGTTAGCAGATGTTAATGGTCACATACACATGGTTAGCAGATGTTAATGGTCCCATACACATGGTTAGCAGATGTTAATGGTCCCATACACATGGTTATGAGATGTTAATGGTCACATACACATGGTTAGCAGATGTTAATGGTCCCATACACATGGTTAGCAGATGTTAATGGTCCCATACACATGGTTATGAGATGTTAATGGTCACATACACATGGTTAGCAGATGTTAATGGTCACATACACATGGTTAGCAGATGTTAATGGTCACATACACATGGTTAGCAGATGTTAATGGTCCCATACACATGGTTATGAGATGTTAATGGTCACATACACATGGTTATGAGATGTTAATGGTCACATACACATGGTTATGAGATGTTAATGGTCCCATACACATGGTTATGAGATGTTAATGGTCACATACACATGGTTATGAGATGTTAATGGTCCCATACACATGGTTATGAGATGTTAATGGTCACATACACATGGTTATGAGATGTTAATGGTCACATACACATGGTTAGCAGATGTTAATGGTCACATACACATGGTTATGAGATGTTAATGGTCACATACACATGGTTATGAGATGTTAATGGTCACATACACATGGTTATGAGATGTTAATGGTCCCATACACATGGTTAGCAGATGTTAATGGTCACATACACATGGTTATGAGATGTTAATGGTCACATACACATGGTTATGAGATGTTAATGGTCCCATACACATGGTTAGCAGATGTTAATGGTCCCATACACATGGTTATGAGATGTTAATGGTCACATACACATGGTTAGCAGATGTTAATGGTCACATACACATGGTTAGCAGATGTTAATGGTCACATACACATGGTTAGCAGATGTTAATGGTCACATACACATGGTTATGAGATGTTAATGGTCACATACACATGGTTATGAGATGTTAATGGTCACATACACATGGTTATGAGATGTTAATGGTCACATACACATGGTTATGAGATGTTAATGGTCACATACACATGGTTATGAGATGTTAATGGTCACATACACATGGTTATGAGATGTTAATGGTCACATACACATGGTTATGAGATGTTAATGGTCACATACACATGGTTAGCAGATGTTAATGGTCACATACACATGGTTATGAGATGTTAATGGTCACATACACATGGTTATGAGATGTTAATGGTCACATACACATGGTTAGCAGATGTTAATGGTCACATACACATGGTTATGAGATGTTAATGGTCACATACACATGGTTATGAGATGTTAATGGTCACATACACATGGTTATGAGATGTTAATGGTCACATACACATGGTTATGAGATGTTAATGGTCCCATACACATGGTTAGCAGATGTTAATGGTCACATACACATGGTTATGAGATGTTAATGGTCACATACACATGGTTATGAGATGTTAATGGTCACATACACATGGTTATGAGATGTTAATGGTCACATACACATGGTTATGAGATGTTAATGGTCACATACACATGGTTATGAGATGTTAATGGTCACATACACATGGTTATGAGATGTTAATGGTCACATACACATGGTTATGAGATGTTAATGGTCACATACACATGGTTATGAGATGTTAATGGTCACATACACATGGTTATGAGATGTTAATGGTCACATACACATGGTTATGAGATGTTAATGCGAGTGTAGCGAAATGCTTGTGCTTCTAGTTCATTAAGTTTGCTGACGACACAACAGTGGTAGGCCTGATTACCGACAATGATGAGACAGCCTATAGGGAGGAGGTCAGAGACCTGGCAGTGTGGTGCCAGGACAACAACCGCTTCCTTAATGTGAGCTACACAAAGGAGCTGATCGTTGACTACAGGAAAAGGAGGGCCTAACACGCCCCCATAAACATCGACGGGGCTGTAGTGGAGCGGGTCGAGAGTTGTAAGTTCCTTGGTGTTCACATCACCAACAAACTATTATGGTCCAAACACACCAAGACAGTTGCAAAGAGGGCACGACAACGCGATTTCGCTCTCAGGAGACTGAAAACATTTGGCATGGGTCCACAGATCCTCAAAAAGTTGCACCATCGAGAGCATCCTGACCGGTCTCATCACTGCCTGGTATGGCAACTGCTCGGCATCTGACCGTAAGGCTCTACAGAGGATAGTGCGTACGGCCCAGTACATCACTGGGGGCCAAGCTTCCTGCCATCCAGGACCTCTATACCAGGCGGTGTCAGAGGAAGGTCCCAAAAATTGGCACCCAAGTCATAAGTGGTGCCGAAGCGCAAAGTCTAGGACCAAAAGGCTCTTTAACAGCTTCTACCCCCAAGCTATAAGACTGCTGAACAATTAAACAAATGGACACCCAGCCAATTTGCATTGACCCCCCCCCCTCATTTTATTTTAACGCTGCTGTTATTCGCTGTTTATTATCTATACATAGTCACTTCACTCCCACCTACATGTACAAATTATCTCGACTAACCTGTACCCCCGCACATTGACTTGGCATCGGTACCCCCTATATATAGCCTCATTATTGTTATTTTATTGTGTTACTTTTATAATTTTTCTTACTGTAGTTTATTTAGTAAATATTTTAACTCTATTTCATGAACTGCATTGTTGGTTAAGGGTTTGTAAGTGAGAATTTCACGGTAAGATCTACACCTGTTGTTATCGACGCATGTGATAAATAAAAACGTATTTGATTTATATATTCTATTTTACTGTATTTTAGTCAATGCCACTCCGATATTGCTCATCCTAATACTTATATATTTTTTAATTATATTATTTTACTTTTAGATTTGTATATATTGTTGTGAATTGTTAGATACTACTACACTGAGCTAGGAACACAAGCATTTCACTACACAAATCAAATCAAACTTTATTGGGCACATACACATGGTTAGCAGATGTTATTGGTCACATATACATGGTTAGCAGATGTTAATGGTCACATACACATGGTTATCAGATGTTAATGCGAGTGTAGCGAAATGCTTGTGCTTCTTGTTCCGACCGGGCAGTAATATCTAACAAGTAATCTAACAAATTCACAACAACTACCTAATACACACAAGTGTAAAGGAATGAACAAGAATATGTACATATAAATATATGGATGAGCGATGGCCGAACGGCATAGGCAAGATGCAGTAGATGATATAGAGTACAGTATATACATATGAGATGAGTAATGTAGGGTATGTAAACATTATATAACGTGGCATTGTTTAAAGTGGCTAGTGATACATTTATTACATCCAATTTGTTATTATTCAAATGGTTAGAGATTTGAGTCAGTATGTTGGCGGCAGCCACTCCATGTTAGTGATGGCTGTTTAACAGTCTGATGGCCTTGAGATAGAAGCTGTTTTTCAGTCTCTCGGTCCCTGCTTTGATGCACCTGTACTGACCTCACCTTCTGGATGATAGCGGGGTGAACAGGCAGTGGCTCGGGTGGTTGTTGTCCTTGATGATCTTTATGGCCTTCCTGTGACATCGGGTGGTGTAGGTGTCCTGGAGGGCAGGTAGTTTGCCCCCGGTGATGCGTTGTGCAGACCTCACTACCCTCTGGAGAGCCTTACGGTTGTGGGCGGAGCAGTTGCCGTACCAGGCGGTGATACAGCCCGACAGGATGCTCTCGATTGTGCATCTGTAAAAGTTAGTGTTTTCGGTGACAAGCCAAATTTCTTCAGCCTCCTGAGGTTGAAGAGGCGCTGCTGTGCCTTCTTCACCACAACGCTGTCTGTGTGGGTGGACCAATTCAGTTTGTCCGTGATGTGTACGCCGAGGAACTTAAAGCTTTCCACCTTCTCCACTGCTGTCCCGTCGATGTGGATAGGGGCGTGCTCCCTCTGCTGTTTCCTGAAGTCCACAATCATATGCTTTGTTTTGTTGACATTGAGTGTGAGGTTATTTTCCTGGCACCACACTCCGAGGGCCCTCACCTCCTCCCTGTAGGCCGTGTCGTCGTTGTTGGTAATCAAGCCTACCACTGTAGTGTCGTCTGCAAACTTGATGATTGAGTTGGAGGCGTGCGTGGCCACGCAGTCGTGGGTGAACAGGGAGTACAGGAGAGGGCTGAGTAAGCACCCTTGTGGCGCCCCAGTGTTGAGTACCAGCAATATATGTCACATCTGTCAGGTGGATGGATTATCTTGTCAAAGGAGAAATGGTCACTATTTGTGCTGCAAAACAATTAGACAGAAATAAGCTTTTTTTGTGTATATGCAAAATTTTGAGGATATTTTATTTCAGCTCATGAGCAATACTTTACATGTTACGTTTTATATTTTTGTAGCTAACCGGACTGTCTGCATTTGCCCTCTTGATTCATCACATACACTGCTGCTACTCTTTATTATCAATCAAATGTATTTATAAGTCCTTTCTACATCAGATGTCACAAAGTGCTGGTACAGAAACTCAGCCTAAAACCTCAAACAGCAATGCAGGTGTAGAAGCACGGTAACTCACTAGAAAGGCAGGAACCTAGGAAGAAACCTAGAGAGGAACCAGGCTCTGAGGGGTGGCCAGTCCTCTTCTGGCTGTACCAGGTGGATATTTATAACAGGCTATTATATTAAGTCCAGATTGTTCTTCAAGATGTTCAAACATTTATAGATAACCAGCAGGTTTATCATAATAATAATCACAGTGGTTGTAGAGGGTGCAACAGGTCAGCACCTCAGGAGTAAATGTCAGGTGGCTTTTCATAGCTAATCATTCAGAGGTCGAGACAGCAGGTGCGGTAGAGGGAGAGAGAGCGGGAGAGTCGAAACCACAGGTCCGAGACAAGGAAGCACGTCCGGTGAACAGGTCAGGGTTCCATAGCCGCAGGCAGAACAGTTGAAACTGTAGCAGCAGCACGACCAGGTGGATTGGGAACAGCCTGGAGTCATCAGGCCAGGTAGTCCTGAGGCATGGTCCTAGGGCTCAGGTCCTCCGGGAGGGCGAGAGCGAGCGAGAATTAGAGGGAGCGTACTTAAATTCACACAGGACTCCAGATAAGACAGGAGTCCACCTGGTCGTGCTGCTTGCTCCAGTTTCAACTGTTCTGCCTGCGGCGATGGAACCCGGATATGGTCACTAATGTAACCAGGAGGAGAGGCGTCATTTAACACAGTGTCAACCTTCAGCCATGTTTCAGTCAGGCCAATCACATGAAGGTTGTGATCAGTGATTAGTTAATTGACTATAACAGCCTTGAAACTGAGGGATTTAACATTAAGTAGTCTCCTATTCTGAGATGTGAGATATCATGATCTCTTTCAACAATGGCAGGAATGGAGGAGGTCTTTATCCTAGTGAGATTGCTAAGGCGAACACCGCCATGTTTAGTTTTGCCCAACCTAGGTCGAGGCACAGACACAGTGTCAATGGGGATAGCTGAGCTGACTACACTGACTATGCTAGTGGCAGACTCCACTAAGCTGGCAGGCTGGCTAACAGCCTGCTGCCTGGCCTGCACCCTATTTAATTTTGGAGCTAAGGGAGTTAGAGCCCTGTCTATGTTGGTAGATAAGATGAGAGCACCCCTCCAGCTAGGATGGAGTCACTCCTCAGCAGGCCAGGCTTGGTCCTGTTTGTGGGTGAGTCCCAGAAAGAGGGCCAATTATCTACAAATTCTATATTTTGGGAGGGGCAGAAAACAGTTTTCAACCAGCGATTGAGTTGTGAGACTCTGCTGTAGAGCTCATCACTCCCCCTAACTGGGAGGGGGCCAGAGAAAACTACTCGATGCCGACACATCTTTCTAGCTGATTTACACGCTGAGGCTATGTTGCGCTTGGTGACCTCTGACTGTTTCATCCTAACATTGTTGGTGCCGACATGAATAACAATATCCCTATACTCTCTACACTTGCCAGATTTAGCCTTAGCCAACAATATCTTCAGATCAGCCTTAACATCTGTAGCTCTGCCCCCTGGTAAACAGTGTATGATCGCTGGATGATTCGTTTTAAGTCTAATACTGCGGGTAATGGAGTCGCCAATGACTAGGGTTTTCACTTTGTCAGAGCTAATGGTGGGAGCCTTCAGCGTCTCAGACCCCGTAACGGGAGGAGTAGAGACCAGAGAAGGCTCGGCCTCTGACTCAGACTCGTTGCTTAATGGGGAAAACCGGTTGAAAGTTTCTGTCGGCTGAATGAGCGACACCGGTTGAGCATTCCTACAGCATTTCCCTCCAGAAGCCTTGAGAAAGTTGTCCGGCTGCGGGGACTGTGCGGGGGGATTTATACTAACGTTACTATCTGTACTTACTGGTGGCACAGACGCTGTTTCATCCTTTCCTACACTGAAATGACCCTGCCTAACGATGGCATCTGAAGCTGTGCTTGCAGCACGGCTAACCTCACCATAAGGCGATAGTTCTCCTTGTGAGAGTGTGTGAATGTGTCCAAAATGGCACCCTATTCCCTATGTGGGCCCTCATCAAAAGTAGTGCACTATAACGGGAATAGGGTGCCATTTGGGAATCCGCATTCCTGAGGGTGTAGAGTAGATGCCATGGTCTTTATTCTGCCTAACTGCTCTTTTCTCTCTCTCTCTCTCTCTCTCACTCCCCCCCCCTCTCTCTCTCTCTCTCTCTCTCTCTCTCTCTCCCCCCTCCCCCTCCCTCGCCCCTCCCCCCCTCTCTCTCTCTCCAGTGTTTGATGATGGTGACGAGAAGACACTGAGGCGTTCCTCTCTGTGCCTGAAAGGAGCGCGTCACTTTGCAGAGAGCGAGGCAAGTCTCTGTTGAACTCTACCTCAGTTTTACTACAGTCCTCGGCTGTGTTCCAAATGGCCCCCCTATTCCCCCATAGAGTTCTGGTCAAGAGTAGTGCACCAAGTAGGGAGTAGGGAGCCATCTGGAACACACTCTGACATTTTGTCTGGGAAACAGTTCTTCCCTCAGTCACTTCCTGCTTTTTTTTCAATCTTTTAGCCAACAGACACATGTGATCTCCCTCTTCACTTGCTGATTTTGTACCAACGCTGTTTATTCATTAATAGTCAAAGTGAAGCTTTCCAACATGTCAATACCCTCATCAACATGGTGCTGTAGAAATCACTCCAACATGTCAATACCCTCATCAACATGGTGCTGTAGAAATCACTCCAACATGTCAATACCCTCATCAACATGGTGCTGTAGAAATCACTCCAACATGTCAATACCCTCATCAACATGGTGCTGTAGAAATCACTCCAACATGTCAATACCCTCATCAACATGGTGCTGTAGAAATCACTCTGACATGTCAATACCCTCATCAACATGGTGCTGTAGAAATCACTCCGACATGTCAATACCCTCATCAACATGGTGCTGTAGAAATCACTCCAACGTGTCAATACCCTCATCAACATGGTGCTGTAGAAATCACTCCAACATGTCAATACCCTCATCAACATGGTGCTGTAGAAATCACTCCAACGTGTCAATACCCCCATCAACATGGTGCTGTAGAAATCACTCCAACGTGTCAATACCCTCATCAACATGGTGCTGTAGTAATCACTCCAACATGGCAATACCCTCATCAACATGGTGCTGTAGGAATCACTCCGACATGTCAATACCCTCATCAACATGGTGCTGTAGAAATCACTCCAACATGTCAATACCCTCATCAACATGGTGCTGTAGAAATCACTCCGACATGTCAATACCCTCATCAACATGGTGCTGTAGAAATCACTCCAACATGTCAATACCCTCATCAACATGGTGCTGTAGAAATCACTCCAACATGTCAATATCCTCATCAACATGGTGCTGTAGAAATCACTCCAACATGTCAATACCCTCATCAACATGGTGCTGTAGAAATCACTCCAACATGTCAATACCCTCATCAACATGGTGCTGTAGAAATCACTCCAACATGTCAATACCCCCATCAACATGGTGCTGTAGAAATCACTCCAACATGTCAATACCCCCATCAACATGGTGCTGTAGGTATCACTCCAACGTGTCAATACCCTCATCAACATGGTGCTGTAGAAATCACTCCAACATGTCAATACCCTCATCAACATGGTGCTGTAGGAATCACTCCAACATGTCAATACCCTCATCAACATGGTGCTGTAGGAATCACTCCGTGTCAATACCCTCATCAACATGGTGCTATAGAAATCACTCCAACATGTCAATACCCCCATCACCATGGTGCTGTAGAAATCACTCCGACATGTCAATACCCCCATCAACATGGTGCTGTAGAAATCACTCCAACATGTCAATACCCTCATCAACATGGTGCTGTAGAAATCACTCCAACGTGTCAATTCTCTCATCAACATGGTGCTGTAGAAATCACTCCAACATGTCAATACCCTCATCAACATGGTGCTGTAGGAATCACTCCAACATGTCAATACCCTCATCAACATGGTGCTGTAGAAATCACTCCAACATGTCAATACCCCCATCAACATGGTGCTGTAGAAATCACTCCAACATGTCAATACCCTCATCAACATGGTGCTGTAGATATCACTCTCTGTCAATACCCTCATCAACATGGTGCTGTAGAAATCACTCCAACATGTCAATACCCTCATCAACATGGTGCTGTAGAAATCACTCCAACATGTCAATACCCTCATCAACATGGTGCTGTAGGAATCATTCCGACATGTCAATACCCTCATCAACATGGTGCTGTAGCAATCACTCCAACATGTCAATACCCTCATCAACATGGTGCTGTAGAAATCACTCCAACATGGCAATACCCTCATCAACATGGTGCTGTAGAAATCACTCCAACATGTCAATACCCTCATCAACATGGTGCTGTAGAAATCACTCCAACATGTCAATACCCTCATCAACATGGTGCTGTAGAAATCACTCCAACATGGCAATACCCTCATCAACATGGTGCTGTAGAAATCACTCCAACATGGCAATACCCTCATCAACATGGTGCTGTAGAAATCACTCCAACATGTCAATACCCTCATCAACATGGTGCTGTAGAAATCACTCCAACATGTCAATACCCTCATCAACATGGTGCTGTAGAAATCACTCCAACATGTCAATACCCCCATCAACATGGTGCTGTAGAAATCACTCCAACATGTCAATACCCCCATCAACATGGTGCTGTAGAAATCACTCCAACATGTCAATACCCTCATCAACATGGTGCTGTAGAAATCACTCCAACATGTCAATACCCTCATCAACATGGTGCTGTAGAAATCACTCCAACATGTCAATACCCTCATCAACATGGTGCTGTAGAAATCACTCCAACATGTCAATACCCTCATCAACATGGTGCTGTAGAAATCACTCCAACATGTCAATACCCTCATCAACATGGTGCTGTAGAAATCACTCCAACATGTCAATACCCTCATCAACATGGTGCTGTAGAAATCACTCCAACATGTCAATACCCTCATCAACATGGTGCTGTAGAAATCACTCCAACATGTCAATACCCTCATCAACATGGTGCTGTAGAAATCACTCCAACATGTCAATACCCTCATCAACATGGTGCTGTAGATATCACTCCAACATGTCAATACCCTCATCAACATGGTGCTGTAGAAATCACTCCGTCTTTGTTGCCTCATTTAATACATATTGTTTACTGTTAGTGTTTTAACAGCCATGATTTACCATTCCCCCTCTGGTTTTGTTGTGGTAACCTCACCAGCTCTAACCTGTCCTCCAGCTCTAACCTGTCCCCCAACTCTAACCTGTCCCCCAGCTCTAACCTGTCCCCCAGCTCGAACCTGTCCCCCATCTCTAACCTGTCCCCCATCTCTAACCTGTCCTCCAGCTCTAACCTGTCCTCCAGCTCTAACCTGTCCCCCCAACTCTAACCTGTCCTCCAGCTCGAACCTGTCCTCCAGTTCTAACCTGTCCCCCCAACTCTAACCTGTCCCCCAGCTCTAACCTGTCCTCCAGCTCTAACCTGTCCTCCAGCTCTAACCTGTCCTCCAGCTCTAACCTGTCCCCCCCAGCTCTAACCTGTCCTCCAGTTCTAACCTGTCCCCCCAGCTCTAACCTGTCCTCCAGCTCTAACCTGTCCTCCAGCTCTAACCTGTCCCCCCCAGCTCTAACCTGTCCTCCAGCTCTAACCTGTCCCCCCAGCTCTAACCTGTCCCCCAACTCTAACCTGTCCCCCAGCTCTAACCTGTCCTCCAGCTCTAACCTGTCCCCCCCAGCTCTAACCTGTCCTCCAGTTCTAACCTGTCCCCCCAACTCTAACCTGTCCCCCAGCTCTAACCTGTCCCCCCAGCTCTAACCTGTCCCCCAGCTCTAACCTGTCCTCAAACTCTAACCTGTCCCCCAGCTCTAACCTCTCCCTCCAGCTCTAACCTCTCCCTCCAGCTCTAACCTGTCCCCCAGCTCTAACCTGTCCCCCCCAGCTCTAACCTGTCCCCCCCCAGCTCTAACCTGTCCTCAAACTCTAACCTGTTTCCCAGCTCTAACCTGTCCTCAAACTCTAACCTGTTTCCCAGCTCTAACCTGTCCTCAAACTCTAACCTGTTTCCCAGCTCTAACCTGTCCTCAAACTCTAACCTGTTTCCCAGCTCTAACCTGTCCTCAAACTCTAACCTGTTTCCCAGCTCTAACCTGTCCCCCAGCTCTAACCTGTCCACCAGCTCTAACCTATCCCACCAGCTCTAACCTGTCCCCCAGCTCTAACCTGTCCTCCAGCTCTAACCTGTCCACCAGCTCTAACCTGTCCCCCCAGCTCTAACCTATCCCACCAGCTCTAACATGTCCACCAGCTCTAACCTATCCCACCAGCTCTAACCTGTCCCCCAGCTCTAACCTGTCCTCCAGCTTTAACCTGTCCACCAGCTCTAACCTGTCCCCCAGCTCTAACCTGTCCTCCAGCTCTAACCTGTCCTCCAGCTCTAACCTGTCCCCCCAGCTCGAACCTGTCCCCCAGCTCTAACCTGTCCACCAGCTCTAACCTGTCCCCCCAGCTCTAACCTGTCCACCAGCTCTAACCTGTCCCCCAACTCTAACCTGTCCCCCCAGCTCTAACCTGTCCCCCCAGCTCTAACCTGTCCCCCCAGCTCTAACCTGTCCCCCCAGCTCTAACCTGTCCCCCAGCTCTAACCTGTCCCCCAGCTCTAACCTGTCCTCCAGCTCTAACCTGTCCACCAGCTCTAACCTGTCCCCCAGCTCTAACCTGTCCTCCAGCTCTAACCTGTCCTCCAGCTCTAACCTGTCCCCCCAGCTCTAACCTGTCCTCCAGCTCTAACCTGTCCCCCCAACTCTAACCTGTCCCCCCAGCTCTAACCGGTCCCCCAGCTCTAACCTGTCCTCCAGCTCTAACCTGTCCTCCAGCTCTAACCTGTCCTCCAGCTCTAACCTGTCCCCCCAACTCTAACCTGTCCCCCAGCTCTAACCTGTCCTCCAGCTCTAACCTGTCCTCCAGCTCTAACCTGTCCTCCAGCTCTAACCTGTCCTCCAGCTCTAACCTGTCCCCCCAACTCTAACCTGTCCCCCAGCTCTAACCTGTCCACCAGCTCTAACCTGTCCCCCCAGCTCGAACCTGTCCCCCCAGCTCTAACCTGTCCCCCAGCTCTAACCTGTCCACCAGCTCTAACCTGTCCCCCCAGCTCTAACCTGTCCACCAGCTCTAACCTGTCCACCAGCTCTAACCTGTCCCCCAGTTCTAACCTGTCCCCCCAGCTCTAACCTGTCCCCCCAGCTCTAACCTGTCCACCAGCTCTAACCTGTCCACCAGCTCTAACCTGTCCCCCAACTCTAACCTGTCCCCCCAGCTCTAACCTGTCCACCAGCTCTAACCTGTCCACCAGCTCTAACCTGTCCCCCAACTCTAACCTGTCCCCCAGCTCTAACCTGTCCCCCAGCTCTAACCTGTCCTCAAACTCTAACCTGTCCCCCCAGCTCTAACCTGTCCCCCAGCTCTAACATGCTGTTTGCTGTTGGTCTCTGTTCCAGACACTAGATCGTCTCCCTGTCCTCCAGCTCTAACCTGTCCTCCAGCTCTAACCTGTCCCCCAGCTCTAACCTGTCCCCCAACTCTAACCTGTCCCCCAGCTCTAACCTGTCCCCCAACTCTAACCTGTCCCCCCAGCTCTAACCTGTCCCCCAGCTCTAACCTGTCCCCCAGCTCTAACCTGTCCTCCAGCTCTAACCTGTCCCCCAGCTCTAACATGCTGTTTGCTGTTGGTCTCTGTTCCAGACACTAGATCGTCTCCCTGTCCTCCAGCTCTAACCTGTCCTCCAGCTCTAACCTGTCCCCCAGCTCTAACCTGCTGTTTGCTGTCGGTCTCTGTTCCAGACACTAGATCGTCTCCCTCTCACCAACCCAGAGCACTTTGGCACTCCTGTCATCGGCAAGAAGGGGAACCGTGGACGCAGGTCCAACCCAGTGTGAGTATCTCCCTCTGTGAACTGTTGACCCCACCCAGGGCTGGGGACTGGGCTGTTGACCCCACCCAGGGCTGGGGACTGGGCTGTTGACTCCACCCTGGACTGGGGACTGGGCTGTTGACTCCACCCTGGGCTGGGGACTGGACTGTTGACTCCACCCTGGGCTGGGGACTGGGCTGTTGACTCCACCCTGGGCTGGGGACTGGACTGTTGACCCCACCCAGGGCTGGGGACTGGGCTGTTGACTCCACCCTGGGCTGGGGACTGGGCTGTTGACTCCACCCTGGGCTGGGGACTGGACTGTTGACTCCACCCTGGGCTGGGGACTGGGCTGTTGACTCCACCCTGGGCTGGGGACTCCACCCTGGGCTGGGGACTGGACTGTTGACTCCACCCTGGGCTGTTGACTCCACCCTGGGCTGGGGACTGGGCTGTTGACCCCACCCAGGGCTGGGGACTGGGCTGTTGACTCCACCCTGGACTGGGGACTGGGCTGTTGACTCCACCCTGGGCTGGGGACTGGACTGTTGACTCCACCCTGGGCTGGGGACTGGGCTGTTGACTCCACCCTGGGCTGTTGACTCCACCCTGGGCTGGGGACTCCACCCTGGGCTGGGGACTGGACTGTTGACTCCACCCTGGGCTGTTGACTCCACCCTGGGCTGGGTACTGGGCTGTTGACTCCACCCTGGGCTGGGGACTGGGCTGTTGACTCCACCCTGGGCTGGGGACTGGGCTGGGGACTGGGCTGTTGACTCCACCCTGGGCTGGGGACTGGGCTGTTGACTCCACCCTGGGCTGGGGACTGGGCTGTTGACTCCACCCTGGGCTGTTGACTCCACCCTGGGCTGGGGACTGGGCTGTTGACTCCACCCTGGGCTGGGGACTGGGCTGGGGACTGGGCTGTTGACTCCACCCTGGGCTGGGGACTGGGCTGGGGACTGGGCTGTTGACTCCACCCTGGGCTGGGGACTGGACTGTTGACTCCACCCTGGGCTGGGGACTGGGCTGTTGACTCCACCCTGGGCTGGGGCCTGGGCTGTTGACTCCACCCTGGGCTGGGGACTGGGCTGTTGACTCCACCCTGGGCTGGGGACTGGGCTGTTGACTCCACCCTGGGCTGGGGACTGGACTGGGGACTGGACTGTTAACTCCACCCTGGGCTGGGGACTAGGCTGTTGACTCCACCCTGGGCTGGGGACTGGGCTGGGGACTAGGCTGTTGACTCCACCCTGGGCTGGGGACTGAGCTGTTGACTCCACCCTGGGCTGGGGACTGGGCTGTTGACTCCACCCTGGGCTGGGGACTGGGCTGTTGACTCCACCCTGGGCTGGGGACTGGGCTGTTGACTCCACCCTGGACTGTTGACTCCACCCTGGGCTGGGGACTGGACTGTTGACTCCACCCTGGGCTGGGGACTGGGCTGTTGACTCCACCCTGGGCTGGGGACTGGGCTGGGGACTCCACCCTGGGCTGGGGACTGGGCTGTTGACTCCACCCTGGGCTGTTGACTCCACCCTGGGCTGGGGACTGGACTGTTAACTCCACCCTGGGCTGGGGACTGGACTGTTGACTCCACCCTGGGCTGGGGACTGGGCTGTTGACTCCACCCTGGACTGTTGACTCCACCCTGGGCTGGGGACTGGACTGTTGACTCCACCCTGTGCTGGGGACTGGACTGTTGACTCCACCCTGGACTGGGGACTGGGCTGTTGACTCCACCCTGGGCTGGGGACTGGACTGTTGACTCCACCCTGGGCTGGGGACTGGACTGTTGACTCCACCCTGGGCTGGGGACTGGGCTGTTGACTCCACCCTGGACTGTTGACTCCACCCTGGGCTGGGGACTGGGCTGTTGACTCCACCCTGGGCTGGGGACTGGACTGTTGACTCCACCCTGGGCTGGGGACTGGGCTGGGGACTCCACCCTGGGCTGGGGACTGGGCTGGGGACTGGGCTGTTGACTCCACCCTGGACTGGGGACTGGGCTGTTGACTCCACCCTGGACTGGGGACTGGGCTGTTGACTCCACCCTGGACTGTTGACTCCACCCTGGGCTGGGTACTGGGCTGTTGACTCCACCCTGGGCTGGACTCTGGGCTGTTGACTCCACCCTGGGCTGGGGACTGGGCTGTTGACTCCACCCTGGGCTGGGGACTGTGCTGTTGACTCCACCCTGGGCTGGGGACTGGACTGTTGACTCCACCCTGGGCTGGGGACTGGGCTGTTGACTCCACCCTGGACTGTTGACTCCACCCAGGGCTGGGGACTGGACTGTTGACTCCACCCTGGGCTGGGGACTGGGCTGTTGACTCCACCCTGGGCTGGGGACTGGGCTGTTGACTCCACCCTGGGCTGGGGACTGGACTGTTGACTCCACCCTGGGCTGGGGCCTGGGCTGTTGACTCCACCCTGGACTGTTGACTCCACCCAGGGCTGGGAACTGGGCTGGGAACTGGGCTGGGGCCTGGGCTGGGGCCTGGGCTGTTGACTCCACCCTGCAACAGGGCTGCTCTGCTGCTGCTGAGGTGAGAGTGAAGAAGAGGTGACTCCTCCGTCACGTCTCTGCACAGTACAACCGATACAGTCATTTTCCTCTGAGTATTACAGTGGATGATTTAGAATCCCTTCATCCATCAGAATACCGGTGCTCGGCTAAAATAATACTTTGATAATGAAATGAGAGGCCTGCACATGGAATAGATGTACCCTGATCCTGTCTCTCTGCATAGGGCCCTGGTCAACATTAGTGCACTATATCTGCATAGGGCCCTGGTCAACATTAGTGCACTATATCTGCATAGGGCCCTGGTCAACATTAGTGCACTATATCTGCATAGGGCCCTGGTCAACATTAGTGCACTATATCTGCATAGGGCCCTGGTCAACATTAGTCCACTATATCTCCATAGGGCCCTGGTCAACATTAGTGCACTATATCTGCGTAGGGCCCTGGTCAACATTAGTGCACTATATCTGCATAGGGCCCTGGTCAACATTAGTGCACTATATCTGCATAGGGCCCTGGTCAACATTAGTGCACTATATCTGCATAGGGCCCTGGTCAACATTAGTGCACTATATCTGCGTAGGGCCCTGGTCAACATTAGTGCACTATATCTGCATAGGGCCCTGGTCAACATTAGTGCACTATATCTGCATAGGGCCCTGGTCAACATTAGTGCACTATATCTGCATAGGGCCCTGGTCAACATTAGTGCACTATATCTGCATAGGGCCCTGGTCAACATTAGTGCACTATATCTGCATAGGGCCCTGGTCAACATTAGTGCACTATATCTGCATAGGGCCCTGGTCAACATTAGTGCACTATATCTGCATAGGGCCCTGGTCAACATTAGTCCACTATATCTCCATAGGGCCCTGGTCAACATTAGTGCACTATATCTGCATAGGGCCCTGGTCAACATTAGTGCACTATATCTGCATAGGGCCCTGGTCAACATTAGTGCACTATATCTGCATAGGGCCCTGGTCAACATTAGTCCACTATATCTGCATAGGGCCCTGGTCAACATTAGTGCACTATATCTGCATAGGGCCCTGGTCAACATTAGTCCACTATATCTGCATAGGGCCCTGGTCAACATTAGTGCACTATATCTGCGTAGGGCCCTGGTCAACATTAGTCCACTATATCTGCATAGGGCCCTGGTCAACATTAGTGCACTATATCTGCATAGGGCCCTGGTCAACATTAGTCCACTATATCTGCATAGGGCCCTGGTCAACATTAGTGCACTATATCTGCATAGGGCCCTGGTCAACATTAGTGCACTATATCTGCGTAGGGCCCTGGTCAACATTAGTCCACTATATCTCCATAGGGCCCTGGTCAACATTAGTCCACTATATCTGCATAGGGCCCTGGTCAACATTAGTCCACTATATCTGCATAGGGCCCTGGTCAACATTAGTGCACTATATCTGCATAGGGCCCTGGTCAACATTAGTCCACTATATCTGCATAGGGCCCTGGTCAACATTAGTGCACTATATCTGCATAGGGCCCTGGTCAACATTAGTCCACTATATCTGCATAGGGCCCTGGTCAACATTAGTGCACTATATCTGCATAGGGCCCTGGTCAACATTAGTCCACTATATCTGCATAGGGCCCTGGTCAACATTAGTGCACTATATCTGCATAGGGCCCTGGTCAACATTAGTGCACTATATCTGCGTAGGGCCCTGGTCAACATTAGTCCACTATATCTCCATAGGGCCCTGGTCAACATTAGTCCACTATATCTGCATAGGGCCCTGGTCAACATTAGTGCACTATATCTGCATAGGGCCCTGGTCAACATTAGTGCACTATATCTGCATAGGGCCCTGGTCAACATTAGTGCACTATATCTGCATAGGGCCCTGGTCAACATTAGTCCACTATATCTCCATAGGGCCCTGGTCAACATTAGTGCACTATATCTGCATAGGGCCCTGGTCAACATTAGTCCACTATATCTCCATAGGGCCCTGGTCAACATTAGTGCACTATATCTGCATAGGGCCCTGGTCAACATTAGTGCACTATATCTGCATAGGGCCCTGGTCAACATTAGTGCACTATATCTGCATAGGGCCCTGGTCAACATTAGTGCACTATATCTGCGTAGGGCCCTGGTCAACATTAGTGCACTATATCTGCATAGGGCCCTGGTCAACATTAGTGCACTATATCTGCATAGGGCCCTGGTCAACATTAGTGCACTATATCTGCATAGGGCCCTGGTCAACATTAGTGCACTATGTAGGGAACAGGGTTTCATTTGGGAGGCCATCCTGGTAGGAAAAGGACTGTAGAATATTCTTCATCTCCCCTCCATAGTGCTCATAGGAAATATTGTTCTGAACCCTTATAGTGACTTGGATGTATTCCAGCTATACATTATCGCCTTGGACATCAACTTCTGTGTCCTAGAGCGGGGATCCTAGAGTGGGGGATCCTAGAGAGTGGGGGATCCCTAGAGTGGGGATCCTAGAGTGGGGATCCTAGAGTGGGGGATCCTAGAGTGGGGGATCCTAGAGTGGGGGATCCTAGAGTGGGGGATCCTAGAGTGGGGATCCTAGAGTGGGGATCCTAGAGTGGGGATCCTAGAGTGGGGATCCTAGAGTGGGGGATCCTAGAGTGGGGGATCCTAGAGTGGGGGATCCTAGAGTGGGGGATCCTAGAGTGGGGGATCCTAGAGAGGGGGATCCTAGAGAGCGGGGATCCTAGAGTGGGGGATCCTAGAGTGGGGGATCCTAGAGAGGGGGATCCCTAGAGAGTGGGGATCCTAGAGTGGGGGATCCTAGAGTGGGGGATCCTAGAGTGGGGGATCCCTAGAGAGTGGGGATCCTAGAGTGGGGGATCCCTAGAGTGGGGGATCCTAGAGTGGGGATCCTAGAGTGGGGGATCCCTAGAGTGGGGGATCCTAGAGTGGGGGATCCTAGAGTGGGGGATCCTAGAGTGGGGGATCCTAGAGTGGGGGATCCTAGAGTGGGGGATCCTAGAGTGGGGGATCCTAGAGTGGGGATCCTAGAGTGGGGATCCTAGAGTGGGGGATCCTAGAGTGGGGGATCCCTAGAGTGGGGGATCCTAGAGTGGGGGATCCTAGAGTGGGGGATCCTAGAGTGGGGGATCCTAGAGAGGGGGATCCCTAGAGAGTGGGGATCCTAGAGTGGGGGATCCTAGAGTGGGGGATCCTAGAGTGGGGGATCCTAGAGTGGGGGATCCTAGAGTGGGGGATCCCTAGAGAGTGGGGATCCTAGAGTGGGGGATCCCTAGAGTGGGGGATCCTAGAGTGGGGATCCTAGAGTGGGGGATCCTAGAGTGGGGGATCCCTAGAGTGGGGGATCCCTAGAGTGGGGGATCCCTAGAGTGGGGGATCCTAGAGTGGGGGATCCTAGAGTGGGGGATCCTAGAGTGGGGGATCCTAGAGTGGGGGATCCTAGAGTGGGGGATCCTAGAGTGGGGGATCCCTAGAGTGGGGGATCCTAGAGTGGGGGATCCTAGAGTGGGGGATCCTAGAGAGTGGGGGATCCTAGAGTGGGGGATCCTAGAGAGGGGGATCCCTAGAGAGTGGGGATCCTAGAGTGGGGGATCCTAGAGAGTGGGGATCCTAGAGTGGGGGATCCTAGAGAGGGGGATCCCTAGAGAGTGGGGATCCTAGAGTGGGGGATCCTAGAGTGGGGGATCCTAGAGTGGGGGATCCCTAGAGAGTGGGGATCCTAGAGTGGGGGATCCCTAGAGTGGGGGATCCTAGAGTGGGGGATCCTAGAGTGGGGGATCCCTAGAGTGGGGGATCCTAGAGTGGGGGATCCTAGAGTGGGGGATCCTAGAGTGGGGGATCCCTAGAGTGGGGGATCCTAGAGTGGGGGATCCTAGAGTGGGGGATCCTAGAGTGGGGGATCCTAGAGTGGGGGATCCTAGAGTGGGGGATCCTAGAGTGGGGGATCCTAGAGTGGGGGATCCCTAGAGTGGGGGATCCCTAGAGTGGGGGATCCCTAGAGTGGGGGATCCCTAGAGTGGGGGATCCCTAGAGTGGGGGATCCCTAGAGTGGGGGATCCCTAGAGTGGGGGATCCTAGAGTGGGGGATCCTAGAGTGGGGGATCCTAGAGTGGGGGATCCTAGAGTGGGGGATCCTAGAGTGGGGGATCCTAGAGTGGGGGATCCTAGAGCGGGGATCCCTAGAGCGGGGATCCTAGAGTGGGGGATCCTAGAGTGGGGGATCCTAGAGTGGGGGATCCTAGAGCGGGGATCCTAGAGCGGGGATCCTAGAGAGTGGGGATCCTAGAGTGGGGGATCCCTAGAGTGGGGGATCCCTAGAGTGGGGGATCCCTAGAGTGGGGATCCCTAGAGTGGGGATCCCTAGAGTGGGGGATCCTAGAGAGTGGGGGATCCTAGAGAGTGGGGGATCCTAGAGAGTGGGGGATCCTAGAGAGTGGGGGATCCTAGAGAGTGGGGGATCCTAGAGAGTGGGGGATCCTAGAGAGTGGGGGATCCTAGAGAGTGGGGGATCCTAAAGAGTGGGGGATCCTAAAGAGTGGGGGATCCTAGAGAGTGGGGATCCTAGAGAGTGGGGGATCCTAGAGAGTGGGGGATCCTAGAGAGTGGGGGATCCTAGAGAGTGGGGGATCCTAGAGAGTGGGGGATCCTAGAGAGTGGGGGATCCTAGAGAGTGGGGGATCCTAGAGTGGGGGATCCTAGAGAGTGGGGGATCCTAGAGAGTGGGGGATCCTAGAGAGTGGGGATCCTAGAGTGAACTAATATTGCCTTTGCTTCAGAATAAGTTGAAGTGAATGTGAAGATCTTCACTCCAAAGACACTAATGTTATCATTTCCATCAATGTGGTGAATGTTTATTTGTGGGGCCTGTATTCATTCCATGTTCATATCATTACCATAGCCAAATTCGTTCTAATAATTTATCAGTGTGCTTTCATGTGTGTTGATAAGCATTGGTCAATGTGCTCAGTGCAAGCCCCTCTTACCAATTGGCCTAATAATTGGCAGGTGGGTAAAGGTGCTTGGGAGAGGATCATTTGGCAGGTTTCCATTGACTCTTGTGTTTAAAAAATTATATACCTGTGTCAAACGTCCCTTATTGCAACGGATGATGGAAACAGTGTTTTTTTAAATAAATGATTGCCAAATAATTTTGAAGGTATGTGGTGCATGTGAAATCATGACCCCTGTTGCAAATATTATTCTGTACGACTTCCATAGTCTATTTAAACAGGGTGTCTATGAGCAGAATAACCAGACGGGAAGTTGACTGGCTTTTAGGCATAAATGCATTGTATTTCTCTGGATTATTTAGTTAATACATGTCCACCTACTAGATTAGGATTATTTAATTAATACATGTGCACCTACTAGATTATGACATTGGTAGCGTTAATCCTTCATCCCACCTGTCATCAGGGAGAATAGATATTGACTGTTGAGAACTAATCTATCTTGTCCCATTTACTTTTTCCCAATCTTTACTAATGACATGCCACTGGCTTTGAGTAAAGCCAGCGTGTCTATGTATGTGGATGACTCAACACTATACACGCCTGCTACCCCAGAGAATGAAATGACTGCAACACTCAACAAAGAGTTGCAGTTAGTGTCAGAGTGGGTGGCAAGGAATAAGTTAGCCCTAAATATTTCTAAAACTAAAAGCATTGTATTTGGGACAAAACACTCACTAAACCATAAACCTCAACAACATCTTGTAATAAATAATATGGAAATTGAGCATTTTGAGGTGACTAAACTGCTTGGAGTAACCCTGGATTGTAAACTGTCATGGTCAAAACTTATTGATACAACAGCAGCTAAGATGGGGAGAAGTCTGTCCATAATAAAGCAATGCTCTACCTTCTTAACAGCACTATCAACAAGGCAGGTCCTACAGGCCCTAGTTTCTACCTTCTTAACAGCACTATCAACAAGGCAGGTCCTACAGGCCCTAGTTTCTACCTTCTTAACAACACTATCAACAAGGCAGGTCCTACAGGCCCTAGTTTCTACCTTCTTAACAGCACTATCAACAAGGCAGGTCCTACAGGCCCTAGTTTCTACCTTCTTAACAGCACTATCAACAAGGCAGGTCCTACAGGCCCTAGTTTCTACCTTCTTAACAGCACTATCAACAAGGCAGGTCCTACAGGCCCTAGTTTCTACCTTCTTAACAACACTATCAACAAGGCAGGTCCTACAGGCCCTAGTTTCTACCTTCTTAACAAGACTTTCAACAAGGCAGGTCCTACAGGCCCTAGTTTCTACCTTCTTAACAACACTATCAACAAGGCAGGTCCTACAGGCCCTAGTTTCTACCTTCTTAACAGCACTATCAACTTGGCAGGTCCTACAGGCCCTAGTTTCTACCTTCTTAACAACACTATCAACAAGGCAGGTCCTACAGGCCCTAGTTTTGTCAGACCTGGACAACTGTTCAGTCATGTGGTCAGGTGCCACAAAGAGAGACCTCGGAAAATTGAGCCGCTCCTGGCGTACTGCTCAGACACCCATGCATACCACACAATACATGCCACCAGAGGTCTCTTCACAGTCCCCAAGTCCAGAACAGACTATGGGAGGCACACAGTACTACATAGAGCCATGACTACATGGAACTCTATTCCACATCAGGTAACTGATGCAGCAGTAGAATCAGATTTAAAAAAACAGATAAAAATACACCTTATGGAACAGCGGGGACTGTGAAGCAACACAAACATGCATACAAACACACGATAGCATACACAGTATACACAATTCATACACATGGATTTAGTACTGTAGATATGTGGGCGTGGTGGTTATAAATGTATAAACTGTATTAATGTTGCTGGACCCCAGGAAGAGTAGCTGCTGCTGTGGCAGGAACAAACGGGGATCCATAATAAACCCCAGGAAGAGTAGCTGCTGCCGTGGCAGGAACTAACGGGGATCCATAATAAACCCCAGGAAGAGTAGCTGCTGCCTTGGCAGGAACTAACGGGGATCCATAATAATCCCCAGGAAGAGTAGCTGCTGCCTTGGCAGGAACTAACGGGGATCCATAATAAACCCCAGGAAGAGTAGATGCTGCCTTGGCAGGAGCTAACGGGGATTCATAATAAACCCCAGGAAGAGTAGCTGCTGCCTTGGCAGGAACTAATGGGGATCCATAATAAACCCCAGGAAGAGTAGCTGCTGCCTTGGCAGGAACTAATGGGGCTCCATAATAAACTCCAGGAAGAGCAGCTGCTGCCTTGGCAGGAACTAATGGGGATCCATAATAAACCCCAGGAAGAGTAGCTGCTGCCTTGGCAGGAACTAATGGGGATCCATAATAAACCCCAGGAAGAGTAGCTGCTGCCTTGGCAGGAACTAATGGGGATCCATAATAAACCCCAGGAAGAGTATCTGCTGCCTTGACAGGAACTAATGGGGATCCATAATAAACCCCAGGAAGAGTAGCTGCTGCCTTGGCAGGAACTAATGGGGATCCATAATAAACCCCAGGAAGAGTATCTGCTGCCTTGACAGGAACTAATGGGGATCCATAATAAACCCCAGGAAGAGTAGCTGCTGTCTTGGCAGGAACAAATGGGGATCCATAATAAACCCCAGGAAGAGTAGCTGCTGTCTTGGCAGGAACTAACAGGGATCCATAATAAACCCCAGGAAGAGTAGCTGCTGCCTTGGCAGGAACTAACAGGGATCCATAATAAACCCCAGGAAGAGTAGCTGCTGCCTTGGCAGGAACTAATGGGGATCCATAATAAACCCCAGGAAGAGTAGCTGCTGCCTTGGCAGGAACTAATGGGACCCATAATGAACCCCAGGAAGAGTAGCTGCTGTCTTGTCAGGAACTAACAGGGATCCATAATAAACCCCAGGAAGAGTAGCTGCTGCCTTGGCAGAAACTAATGGGATCCATAATAAACCCCAGGAAGAGTAGCTGCTGCCTTGGCAGGAACTAATGGGATCCATAATAAACCCCAGGAAGAGTAGCTGCTGCCTTGGCAGGAACTAATGGGGATCCATAATAAACCCCAGGAAGAGTAGCTGCTGCCTTGGCAGGAACTATTGGGGATCCATAATAAATACAAATACAAACCTCATGGTCTCATCTATTCAGCTAGTTATGATACAAAATGCTATTCCATTCCAACAGACAGAATGATCATTGTAGTTTCTGTTCTCTAAGCAGTAAGCTGCTCACTCCTAGGCTGCAGTCCAAACATGGTATTTTTACCCCCTAAGCCCTTGCGCAAGCCACTTTTCCTCGGGGGAATCCCCGTCGAAACCGGATGCAGTTTGTTTGCCATCTTAAGTGGAGGTCCAATTCACAAACGTTGCCTCCTCGGCCCTCAATTTAGCTCGAGGGAGCGAGTGAACAACTTTGGTCACTTGCAGGGTTGATATGACCCACAATTCAATGCAAACTGTAGTCACATGTCTGGTGGCCCCGACGCGTCAAATTTAATAGAAAATGCTGCATTTTCGTCATGTCAGAAAAGAGTATGAAGCTAGCTTGCTAAAAATATATATACATAGATTTTAGCGGTGGCAAATTGGCTTAGTCTCGTAGTGAGGACCCTATGAAAAACGTTGCTAGATTCATAAACATATTTTTTGCAATTGGAATAAATTACCAAACTATAAAAGTAGCTAGGCAGTTATGGGTACCTGTAGCTAGCTACCTGACAGTAGTGCTAGCTAATTACATTAGCTTACTAGGTACATTCATACTGTAGCTAGCTACCTGACAGTAGTGCTAGCTAGATACGTTAGCTTACTAGGTACATTAATACTGTAGCTAGCTACCTGACATGAGTGCTAGCTAGGTACATTAATACTGTAGCTAGCTACCTGACAGGAGTGCTGGCTAGGTACATTAATACTGTAGCTAGCTACCTGACAGGAGTGCTGGCTAGGTACATTAATACTGTAGCTAGCTACCTGACAGGAGTGCTAGCTAGGTACGTTAGCTTACTAGGTACATTAATACTGTAGCTAGCTACCTGACAGGAGTGCTAGCTAGGTACGTTAGCTTACTAGGTACATTAATACTGTAGCTAGCTACCTGACAGGAGTGCTAGCTAGATACGTTAGCTTACTAGGTACATTAATACTGTAGCTAGCTACCTGACAGGAGTGCTAGCTAGATACGTTAGCTTACTAGGTACATTAATACTGTAGCTAGCTACCTGACAGGAGTGCTAGCTAGATACGTTAGCTTACTAGGTACATTAATACTGTAGCTAGCTACCTGACAGGAGTGCTAGCTAGGTACGTTAGCTTACTAGGTACATTAATAGCTTTAGGTTGGTTGTTTTTAAGCTCAATTTCCAGATTTCCACCAAGGATGTTGCCTTTCCGATCATCACTCTCCGTTGGGCAAGGGACATTTAAGGTACACTCAGATGTAACGTAAAACATAATTCAAGGGCGGAGGGTTTAGGGTCTACTTTGAGTTTGAAATGCAGCCCTAGTAACACTGATCAGCTGATCATTCCTAGTACCGCTGATCACCCCGATTACAGCTGATCACCCCGAGTACCGCTGATCACCCCGAGTACCACTGATCAGCTGATCACCCCGAGTACCACTGATCAGCTGATCACACTGAGTACTGCTGATCACCCCGAGTACCGCTGATCACCCCGAGTACCGTTGATCACCCCGAGTACCGCTGATCACCCCGAGTACCGCTGATCACCCCGAGTACCGCTGATCAGCTGATCACTCCGAGTACTGCTGATCAGCTGATCACTCCGAGTACCGCTGATCACCACGGGTGCCGCTGATCAGCTGATCACTCTGAGTACCGCTGATCACCCCGAGTACCGCTGATCACCCCGAGTACCGCTGATCACCCGTGTACCGCTGATCACCCCGTGTACCGCTGATCAGCTGATCATTCCTAGTACCGTTGACCATCTGCTTGGCTCCTCTGTTTCTCTCTATCTCTCTCTCTCTCTGTCTTTCTCTGTCTTTATAACCAGAGGGGAGCTAGAAGGGAGATGTCTGTTCTGCTGATCACTGTGGTGTGTATTAGAGGAACAGTTTGAATGTAGTTAAAGCTCTTCTTAGTTGGGTGCCTTATACCGTTTGGTCTCACTGTGGTGTGTATTAGAGGAACAGAGTTTGAATGTAGTTAAAACTCTTCTTAGTTGGGTGCCTTATACCGTTTGGTCTCACTGTGGTGTGTATTAGAGGAACAGAGTTTGAATGTAGTTAAAGCTCTTCTTAGTTGGGTGCCTTATACCGTTTGGTCTCACTGTGTGGGTGTTACATTTCACCTATTGCGTATTCACTGTTGTAAGTCGGTGTGTTCTCCTTCCTTCTACCAGTCAGGAGGAAGAGTCCTCTTCATCGTCCAGTGAAGAGGAGGACAGTGACGGGAGACAGAACGAAGACCTGTATGGGAAGGTGGTGTGTGTTGAGGTGGGCCCTGCCTCTACTGCAGACAGGAAGTCCAAGACAACAGCATGGTTCCCGGCCCTGGTGAGTGAGATCAGCTACCTCCATCTCTCTGGCTGTGGATCATATGACATCATATCCCCTATGTATAGTACACCACTACTGTCCAGTGCCTATATGACATCATATCCCCTATATATAGTACACCACTACTGTCCAGTGCCTATATGACATCCTATCCCCTATGTATAGTACACCACTACTGTCCAGTGCCTATATGACATCCTATCCCCTATATATAGTACACCACTACTGTCCAGTGCCTATATGACATCCTATCCCCTATATATAGTACACCACTACTGTCCAGTGCATTTATGACATCATATCCCCTATGTATAGTACACCACTACTGTCCAGTGCATTTATGACATCATATCCCCTATGTATAGTACACCACTACTGTCCAGTGCATTTATGACATCATATCCCCTATATATAGTACCCTACTACTTGTCCAGAGACCATATGGCATCCTATCCCCTATATATAGTACACCACTACTGTCCAGTGCATTTATGACATCATATCCCCTATATATAGTACCCTACTACTTGTCCAGAGACCATATGACATCCTGTCCCCTATATGACATCATATCCCCTATACAGTTGAAGTCGGAAGTTTACATACACCTTAGCGCCAAATACATTTAAACTCAGTTTTTCACAATTCCTGACATTTAATTCTAGTAAAAATACCCTGTCTTAGGTCAGTTAGGATCACCACTTTATTTTAAGAATGTGAAATGTCAGAATAATAGTAGAGAGAATGATTTATTTCAGCTTTTATTTCTTTCATCACATTCCCAGTGGGTCAGAAGTTTACATACACTCAATTAGTATTTGGAAGAAATTGCCTTTAAATTGTTTAACTTGGGTCAAACGTTTCGGGTAGCCTTCCACAAGCTTCCCACAATAAGTTGGGTGAATTTTGGCCCATTTCTCCTGACAGAGCTGGTGTAACAGAGTCAGGTTTGTAGGCCTCCTTGCTCGCACACACTTTTTCAGTTCTGCCCACAAATGTTCTATAGGATTGAGGTCAGGGCTTTGTGATGGCCACTCCAATACCTTGACCTTGTTGTCCTTAAGCCATTTTGCCACAACTTTGGAAGTATGCTTGGGGTCATTGTCCATTTGGAAGACCCATTTGCGACCAAGCTTTAACTTCATGACTGATGTCTTGAGATGTTGCTTCAATATATCCACATGATTTTCCTGCCTCATGATGCCATCTATTTTGTGAAGTGCACCAGTCCCTCCTGCAGCAAAGCACCCCCACAACATGATGCTGCCACCCCCGTGCTTCACGGTTGGGATGGTGTTCTTCGGCTTGCAAGCCTCCCCCTTTTTCCTCCAAACATAACGATGGTCATTATGGCCAAACAGTTCAATTTTTGTTTCATCAGACCAGAGGACATTTCTCCAAAAAGTACGATCTTTGTCCCCATGTGCAGTTGCAAACCGTAGTCTGGCTTTTA
The DNA here is from genome assembly GCF_045679555.1 of Salvelinus alpinus. Lineage (NCBI taxonomy): Eukaryota > Metazoa > Chordata > Actinopteri > Salmoniformes > Salmonidae > Salvelinus > Salvelinus alpinus. Next base: position 2,939,851 of record NC_092088.1, read on the forward strand.
GATGGCGGTTTTGGAGCAGTGGCTTCTTCCTTGCTGAGCGGCCTTTCAGGTTATGTCGATATAGGACCCGTTTTACTGTGGATATAGATACTTTTGTACCAGTTTCCTCCAGCATCTTCATAAGGTCCGAGATATTAGCTGATGTACGAAGGGCTATATAAAATAAAATTGATTGATTGATTGATTGATTGATTTGCACTTTTCGCACCAAAGTACGTTCATCTCTAGGAGACAGAACACGTCTCCTTCCTGAGCGGTACGACGGCTGCGTGGTCCCATGGTGTTAATACTTGGGTACTATTGTTTGTACAGATGAACGTGGTACCTTCAGGCATTTGGAAATTGCTCCCATGGATGAACCAGACTTGTGGAGGTCTACAATTTTTTTCTCTGAGGTCTTTGCTGATTTCTTCTGATTTACCCATCATGTCAAGCAAAGAGGCACTGAGTTTGAAGGTAGGCCTAGAAATACATTGTCACGTTCGTCTCAGTGAGGAGACCAAAGCGCAGCGTGATGTGAATACATATTTTTAATACAAGACGACTAAACACGAAGAACACTAAACACACTAACAAAATAACAAAACGAACGTGAACGCTAGAAACAACGAGTGCAACTTCACATAGACAATAACCCACAAACCAAAACTGGAAAATGGCAACCTAAATAGGATCCCCAATCAGAGACAACGATAAACAGCTGCCTCTGATTGGGAACCAATCCAGGCCACCATAGACCTACATATGTCTAGACTAGACACACACACTAGACATACAAAACCCTAGACAAGACAAAAACAACACGTCACACCCTGACCTAACCAGAATAATAAAGAAAACAAAGAATACTAAGGTCAGGGCGTGACATACATCCACAGGTACACCTCCAATTGACTCAAATGATGTCAGTTAGCCTATCAGAAGCTTCTAAAGCCATGACATCATTTTCTGGAATTTTCCAAGCTGTTTAAAGGCACAGTCAACTTAGTGTATGTAAACTTCTGACCCACTGGAATTTTGATACAGTGAATTATAAGTGAAATAATCTGTCTGTAAACAATTGTTGTAAAAATTACTTGTGTCATGCACAAAGTAGATGTCCTAACTTGCCAAAACTATAGTTTGTTAACAAGAAATTTGTGGAATGGTTGAAAAACGAGTTTTAATGACTCCAACCTAAGTGTATGTAAACTTCCGACTTCAATTGTATATAGTACCCCACTACTGTCCAGAGACCATATAAGCAGGGGAGTGTAACAGACAGCATCTTGGTCTGAAATGACACTATGCAGTCCCTGGTCAACAGTAGTGCACTATATAGGGATTAGGGTGTCAAAGTAGTGCACTATATAGGGTAGAGGTTGACCGATTATGATTTTTTGACACCGATACCGATTATTGGAGGACCAAAAAAAAGTCGGTACCGATTAATCGGACAATTTATTTATTTATTTATTTGTAATAATGACAATTACAACAATACTGAATGAACACTTATTTTAACTTAATATAATACATCAATAAAATCAATTTAGCCTCAAATAAATAATGAAACATGTTCAATTTGGTTTAAATAATGCAAAAACAAAGTGTTGGAGAAGAAAGTAAAAGTGCAATATGTGCCATGTAAGAAAGCTAACGTTTAAGTTCCTTGCTCAGAACATGAGAACATATGAAAGCTGGTGGTTCCTTTTAACATGAGTCTTCAATATTCCCAGGTAAGAAGTTTTAGGTTGTAGTTATTATAGGAATTATAGGACTATTTCTCTCTATACGATTTGTATCTCATATACCTTTGACTATTGGATGTTCTTATAGGCACTTTAGTATTGCCAGTGTAACAGTATAGCTTCCGTCCCTCTCCTCGCCACTACCTGGGCTCGAACCAGGAACACAACGACAACAGCCACCCTCCAAGCAGCGTTACCCATGTAGAGCAAGGGGAAATACTACTCCAAGTCTCAGAGCGAGTGACGTTTGAAACGCTATTAGCGCGCACCCCGCTAACTAGCTAGCCATTTCACATCGGTTACACCAGCCTAATCTCGGGAGTTGATAGGCTTGAAGTCATAAACAGCGCAATGCTTGAAGCACAGCAACGAGCTGCTGGCAAAACGCACGTAAGTGCTGTTTGAATGAATGCTTACGAGCCTGCTGGTGCCTACCACCGCTCAGTCAGACTGCTCTATCAAATCATAGACTTAATTATAACATAATAACACACAGAAATACGAGCCTTAGGTCATTAATATGGCCGAATCCGGAAACTATCATCTCGAAAACAAAACGTTTACTCTTTCAGTGAAATACAGAACCGTTCCGTATTTTATCTAACGGGTGACATCCATAAATCTAAATATTCCTGTTACATTGCACAACCACAACCTTCAATGTTATGTCATAATTACGTAATATTCTGGCAAATTAGTTTGCAACGAGCCAGGCGGCACAAACTGTTGCATATACACTGACTCTGCGTGCAATGAATGCAAGAGAAGTGACACAATTTCCCTAGTTTAATATTGCCT
>NC_092088.1:2942478-2989478 GCF_045679555.1 Salvelinus alpinus
GTGTCGTGTCTTTGACTATGCCAGATTGATTGCTATGACATGCTATTCTATAAAATAATTTCTCCGTAATTAATATTACCTGATTGAACTAATCCTGTAAATATTAATTAACTAGAGAGGGACACCACGAAATAATATTTATAGAGCTGTTATCTTTCGAATAAACTCTTAAAGATTTAGTAATATTTTACTAAATAGCAGTCACATTAATCGTCATTTTATTCAGTCTCATCTGAAAGTTGTAAGTCCTTTGTTATCTGCAAGAATCCTGGCTAACAAGTTGAATCAGCAATACAAAATTGGGTTTAATTATTTTTTTACTAAATACCTAACTAATCACACAGAAACACACATACACAATTAAATCATCACTTGATCACAAATTACGTCATACAGAAAAACGTCCCTAGCGGGCGGAATAGCTATGACAGCTTGTTACACAAAGGGAAGGGGCGGGATTTTAGTGAAAGAGCGGGAGGCTGGAACATAGGCGAGCTGTGCTGTCGTAAATACAGTATCTGATGCATTCTAAATGACCGCCCATTTGAAAAAGAAAATGCAATACATATTTACTCTGAGCTGCGCTTCAGTAGGTTGGTGGTAGATGGAAGGCCGTATCGCCAAACCGAGTCCTCTGTCCTTTGGAGAATGTCTCTGGTAGTCACGGGATACGTTGTAGTAACGTTGTGTGTGGAAGACGGGATACTCGGACTGTCCTTCCTAACCTGCGTTTGTAGCAGCTGTTGCCAACTCAACGGCTAGGAGATATCACTTCTGTAGTGAACACAAGTTCAAAGTTCATACCCTTCACAATCAAAGTCCATGCTGATGTTGGCCTAGTTCTGTAGTTATTGTCTGAACCATACTGACACAGGACCGTCATCCTGGTGTACCCGGAACAGGAAGTTATATTCTTGTCACTGGCTTTGTATAGTGGAGGTAGAGGGGTGTGTCTGAAAAGTTTATAACCCATGCCTCTTCACAGGGGTGGGCCACTGTGAGCAGAGGAAAACTTATGAAAGTACAGATCTCTCATTTGGAAGCTAAAATTACATTTCACCTCTTCACAAATAATGTCATATTCAAACATTTCAATTAAACAACAATTCCATGTGAATCCGATACCTCTGACGTTTATACTTTCCACAGTAGAGTTTATGTCATTCTATCATTGATGAGAATGTGTCAGAGGGCAACCGAACTGACATAATATTTTTTTTTTTTTTTTTTTTTTTTTACCTTTATTTAACCAGGTAGGCAAATTGAGAGCACGTTCTCATTTACAATTGCGACCTGGCCAAGATAAAGCAAAGCAGTTCGACACATACAACAACACATAGTTACACATGGAGTAAAACAAACATATAGTCAATGATACAGTGAAAAAAAATAAGTCTATATACAATGTGAGCAAGTGAGGTGAGATAAGGGAGGTGAAGGCAAACAAATATATGTATAAATAAATAAAAATATAAAAAGGCCATGGTGGCGAAGTAAATACAACACAGCAAGTAAAATAAAAACTAAAAACACTGGAATGGTTGGTTTGCAGTGGAAGAAAGCGCAAAGTAGAGACAGAAATAATGGGGTGCAAAGGAGCAAAATAAATAAATAAATACAGTAGGTAAAGAGGTAGTTGTTTGGGCTAAATTATAGATGGGCTATGTACAGGTGCAGTAATCTATGAGCTGCTCTGACAGCTGGTGCTTAAAGCTAGTGAGGGAGATAAGTGTTTCCAGTTTCAGAGATTTTTGTAGTTCGTTCCAGTCATTGGCAGCAGAGAACTGGAAGGAGAGGCGGCCAAAGGAAGAATTGGTTTTGGGGGTGACCAGAGAGATAAACCTGCTGGAGCGCGTGCTACAGGTAGGTGTTGCTATGGTGACCAGCGAGCTGAGATAAGGGGGGACTTTACCTAGCAGGGTCTTGTAGATGACCTGGAACCAGTGGGTTTGGCGACGAGTATGAAGCGAGGGCCAGCCAACGAGAGTGTACAGGTCGCAGTGGTGGGTAGTATATGGGGCTTTGGTGACAAAACGGATGGCACTGTGATAGACTGCATCCAATTTATTGAGTAGGGTTTTGGAGGCTATTTTGTAAATGACATCACCGAAGTCGAGGATTGGTAGGATGGTCAGTTTTACAAGGGTATGTTTGGCAGCATGAGTGAAGGATGCTTTGTTGCGGAATAGGAAGCCAATTCTAGATTTAACTTTGGATTGGAGATGTTTGATGTGAGTCTGGAAGGAGAGTTTACAGTCTAACCAGACACCTAGGTATTTGTAGTTGTCCACATATAAGTCAGAGCCGTCCAGAGTAGTGATGTTGGACAGGCGGGCAGGTGCAGGCAGCGATCGGTTGAAGAGCATGCATTTAGTTTTACTTGTATTTAAGAGCAATTGGAGGCCACGGAAGGAGAGTTGTATGGCATTGAAGCTCGCCTGGAGGGTTGTTAACACAGTGTCAAAAGAAGGGCCAGAAGTATACAGAATAGTGTCGTCTGCGTAGAGGTGGATCAGAGAATCACCAGCAGCAAGAGCGACATCATTGATGTAAACAGAGAAGAGAGTCGGTCCAAGAATTGAACCCTGTGGCACCCCCATAGAGACTGCCAGAGGCCCGGACAACAGACCCTCCGATTTGACACACTGAACTCGATCAGAGAAGTAGTTGGTGAACCAGGCGAGGCAATCATTAGAGAAACCAAGGCTGTCGAGTCTGCCAATGAGGATGTGGTGATTGACAGAGTCAAAAGCCTTGGCCAGGTCAATGAATACGGCTGCACAGTATTGTTTCCTATCGATGGCGGTTACGATATCGTTTATGACCTTGAGCGTGGCTGAGGTGCACCCATGACCAGCTCTGAAACCAGATTGCATAGCGGAGAAGGTGTGGTGGGATTCGAAATGGTCGGTAATCTGTTTGTTGACTTGGCTTTCGAAGACCTTAGAAAGGCAGGGTAGGATAGATATAGGTCTGTAGCAGTTAGGGTCAAGGGTGTCCCCCCCTTTGAAGAGGGGGATAACCGCAGCTGCTTTCCAATCTTTGGGGATCTCAGACGACACGAAAGAGAGGTTGAAGAGGCTAGTAATAGGGGTGGCAACAATTTCAGCAGATAGTTTTAGAAAGAAAGGGTCCAGATTATCTAGCCCGGCTGATTTGTAAGGGTCCAGATTTTGCAGCTCATTTAGAACATCAGCTGACTGTATTTGGGAGAAAGAGAAATGGGGAAGGCTTGGGCGAGTAGCAGAGGGGAGGGCAGTGCTGTTGTCCGGGGTAGGGGCAGCCAGGTGGAAAGCATGGCCAGCCGTAGAAAAATGCTTATTGAAATTCTCAATTATAGTGGATTTGTCGGTGGTGACAGTGTTTCCTATCTTCAGAGCGGTTGGAAGCTGGGAGGAGGTGTTCTTATTCTCCATGGACTTTACGGTGTCCCAGAACTTTTTTGAATTTGTGTTGCAGGAAGCAAATTTCTGCTTGAAAAAGCTAGCCTTGGCTGTTCTAACTGCCTGTGTATATTGGTTTCTGGCTTCCCTGAAAAGTTGCATATCACGGGGGCAGTTCGATGCTAATGCAGAACGCCATAGGATGTTTTTCTGTTGGTTAAGGGCAGTCAGGTCAGGAGAGAACAAAGGGCTATATCTGTTCCTGGTTCTAAATTTCTTGAATGGGGCATGCTTATTCAAGATGGTGAGGAAGGCATTTAAAAAAAATGACCAGGCATCCTCTACTGACGGGATGAGATCAATATCCTTCCAGGATACCCCGGCCAGGTCGATTAGAAAGGCCTGCTCGCTGAAGTGTTTCAGGGAGCGTTTGACAGTGATGAGTGGAGGTCGTTTGACCGCTGACCCATTACGGATGCAGGCAATGAGGCAGTGATCGCTGAGATCTTGGTTGAAAACAGCAGAGGTGTATTTGGAGGGCAAGTTTGTTAGGATGATATCTATGAGGGTACCCGTGTTTACGGAATTGGGGTGGTACCTGGTAGGTTCATTGATAATTTGTGTGAGATTGAGGGCATCAAGCTTAGATTGTAGGGTGGCTGGGGTGTTGAGCATGTTCAAATTTAGGTCGCCTAGCAGCACGAGCTCTGAAGATAGATGGGGGGCAATCAGTTCACATATAGTGTCCAGAGCACAGCTGGGGGCAGAGGGTGGTCTATAGCAGGCGGCAACGGTGAGAGACTTGGTGGATTTTTAAAAGTAGAAGTTCAAATTGTTTGGGAACAGACCTGGATAGTATAACAGAACTCTGCAGGCAGTCTTTGCAGTAGATTGCAACACCGCCCCCTTTGGCCGTTCTATCTTGTCTGAAAATCTTGTAGTTGGGGATGAAAATGTCAGAATTTTTGGTGGTCTTTCTAAGCCAGGATTCAGACACGGCTAAAACATCAGGGTTGGCAGAGTGTGCTAAAGCAGTGAACAAAACAAACTTAGGGAGGAGGCTTCTAATGTTAACATGCATGAAGCCAAGGCTATTACGGTTACAGAAGTCATCAAAAGAGAGCGCCTGGGGAATAGGAGTGGAGCTAGGTACTGCAGGGCCTGGATTCACCTCTACATCACCAGAGGAACAGAGGAGGAGTAGGATAAGGGTACGGCTAAAAGCTATGAGAATTGGTCGTCTAGAACTTCTAGAGCAGAGAGTAAAAGGAAGTTTCTGGGGGCGATAAAATAGCTTAAAGGAATAATGTACAGACAAAGGTATGGTAGGATGTGAATACAGTGGAGGTAAACCTAGGTATTGAGTGATGATGAGAGAGATATTGTCTCTAGAAACATCATTGAAACCAGGTGATGTCATCGCATATGTGGGTGGTGGAACTGTGAGGTTGGATATGGTATAGTGAGCAGGGCTAGAGGCTCTACAGTGGAATAAGCCAATAAACACTAACCAGAACAGCAATGGACAAGGCATATTTACATTAAGGAGAGGCATGCTTAATCGAGTGATCAATAAGGGTCCAGTGAGTAGAGGTTGGTTGGGGTCACGGCGATCCAGACAGCTGGCCGGGTAGATGGCTATCGGTAGCAAGATAGCATAGTATGGAAGTCTATTTGTAGATACCTCGTGCGTTTCCGTCGGTAGGTTAGTGGGGTTCCGTGTGGTAGAGGGGATCAATCCAAATTGGCAAAATAGACATAGTGACCCAAGAAAAAAATAAAATAAATAAATAATAATAATAATTGTCCGATATACTTATTCAGATAGCAGCCGATAAGACAGCTAACGGTTAGCGGGCCCCAGATGAGCGTTCAGGTAACGTCGGGACGGAGGTGCCAGTTGGATAACTCCCTCGGGCAGATAACGTCGGCAGTCAGTCGTGAAGGCCCGGTGGGGCTCCGTATCTGCAGAAAAAAAAAAAAAAAAAAAAAAACAGGTCCGGATAGGTGACTGTAGCCCAGGAATGGCTGATGGAACTCCTCAGCTGGCTAGCTCCGGAGTGATTTGAGTTTGCTCCGGTATCGACGTAAGCCAATAGTCACACGGTTTGCAGCTAGCTAGCTGCAAATGTCCAGAGCCTGCGGCTGAAATCCGGGGAAACTGAGAGAAAAAAAAGTCCCGGAATGCTCCGGTCCGAGTCGCGTTGCACAAAAGTGCCGGTAGATTATCGAGCTAAAGGAATAGCTGATGACCACAAAACGTGGGCAGCTGAAACACCAACGCTAGCCAGCAGACCGGCTAATTTCTGGGCAGCTACAGATTAGCTTCTGGCTAGCTATCGGATAGCTTCTGGTTAGCTTTCTGGCTAGCTTCTGAATTAGCCCCTGGCTAGCTTCCACGGTGGATTTTCAGATTTGAGGTAAATAATACTTTTTTGTAATTGGTGAAGCGCGTTGCAGGAAAGCTTTTGCAGGAAAGCTTTTGTAGTTGAGTTCTTGGATAATAAAATATATAAAAGATATGCGAAGAAAGGTGTAAGTATATATATATACAGGACACGACAATACGAAACAGAAATGACGTCTGAACTGCTAAGCCATCTTGGAACTCCAATATACCTTAAGTACCACCGCATATGTTCAGTTGGTTGGATTACCAGAATATAGTTCATTTCCCCCCACTTTCTGATGTCCCCAGAATCTCTATGTTAACCAAGGGGTTTTCTTATGTCACATCAGTAGGGAAGAGGAACGGGGGAGGGGGAAAAGAGGTATTTATGATTGTCATAAACCTACTCCCAACCCAACGTCATGACACCTGCTAAGATTAATTTATTTTAACTAAATATGCAGGTTTAAAAAATATATACTTGTGTATTGATTTTAAGAAAGGCATTGATGTTTATGGTTAGGTACACGTTGGAGCAACGACAGTCCTTTCTCTGCGAATGCCACCGCATCGATTATATGCAACGCAGGACACGCTAGATAAACTAGTAATATCATCCACCATGTGTAGTTAACTAGTGATTATGATTGATTGATTGTTTTTTATAAGATAAGTTTAATGCTAGCTAGCAACTTACCTTGGCTTCTTACTGCATTCGCGTAACAGGCAGGCTCCTCGTGAGGCAGGTGGTTAGAGCGTTGGACTAGAAACAGAAAGGTTGCAAGATCGAATCCCCGAGCTGACAAGGTAATACATCTGTCGTTCTGCCCATGAACAAGGCAGTTAACCCACTGTTCCCCGGTAGGCCATCACTGAAAATAAGAATTTGTTCTTAACTGACTTGCCTAGTTTAAATGAAGGTTTAAAAAAAATAAAAAATAAAAAGTTTGGCTAAATCAGTGGTTGCCCTAATTAATCGGTCGACCTCTAATATAGTGATTAGGGCACCACTCGTCTGCTGCACTACACTGCCACAGTGAGGGACAACAGCTACTATCACTATAACACTATAACAGTGAGGGACCACAGCTACTATCACTATAACACTATAACAGTGAGGGAACACAGCTACTATCACTATAACACTATAACAGTGAGGGAACACAGCTACTAAAACTATAACAGTGAGGGAACACAGCTACTATCACTATAACAGTGAGGGAACACAGCTACTATCACTATAACACTATAACAGTGAGGGAACACACCTACTATCACTATAACAGTGAGGGAACACAGCTACTAACACTATAATACTATAACAGTGAGGGAACACAGCTACTATCACTATAACAGTGAGGGAACACAGCTACTAAAACTATAACACTATAACAGTGAGGGAACACAGCTACTTACACTATAACACTATAACAGTGAGGGAACACAGCTACTAAAACTATAACACTATAACAGTGAGGGAACACAGCTACTATCACTATAACAGTGAGGGAACACAGCTACTATCACTATAACAGTGAGGGAACACAGCTACTAAAACTATAACACTATAACAGTGAGGGAACACAGCTACTTACACTATAACACTATAACAGTGAGGGAACACAGCTACTAAAACTATAACACTATAACAGTGAGGGAACACAGCTACTAAAACTATAACAGTGAGGGAACACAGCTACTATCACTATAACACTATAACAGTGAGGGAACACAGCTACTATCACTATAACACTATAACAGTGAGGGAACACAGCTACTAACACTATAACAGTGAGGGAACACAGCTACTAAAACTATAACAGTGAGGGAACACAGCTACTATCACTATAACAGTGAGGGAACACAGCTACTAACACTATAATACTATAACAGTGAGGGAACACAGCTACTATCACTATAACACTATAACAGTGAGGGAACACAGCTACTTACACTATAACACTATAACAGTGAGGGAACACAGCTACTAAAACTATAACACTATAACAGTGAGGGAACACAGCTACTATCACTATAACACTATAACAGTGAGGGAACACAGCTACTAAAACTATAACACTATAACAGTGAGGGAACACAGCTACTATCACTATAACAGTGAGGGAACACAGCTACTATCACTATAACAGTGAGGGAACAAAGCTACTATCACTATAACAGTGAGGGAACACAGCTACTATCACTATAACACTATAACAGTGAGGGAACACAGCTACTATCACTATAACAGTGAGGGAACACAGCTACTATTACTATAACACTATAACAGTGAGGGAACACAGCTACTATCACTATAACAGTGAGGGAACACAGCTACTATCACTATAACACTATAACAGTGAGGGAACACAGCTACTATCACTATAACAGTGAGGGAACACAGCTACTATCACTATAACAGTGAGGGAACACAGCTACTATCACTATAACAGTGAGGGAACACAGCTACTAAAACTATAACAGTGAGGGAACACAGCTACTATCACTATAACAGTGAGGGAACACAGCTACTATCACTATAACACTATAACAGTGAGGGAACACAGCTACTATCACTATAACAGTGAGGGGACACAGCTACTATCACTATAACAGTGGGGGAACACAGCTACTATCACTATAACACTATAACAGTGAGGGAACACAGCTACTATCACTATAACAGTGAGGGAACACAGCTACTATCACTATAACAGTGAGGGAACACAGCTACTATCACTATAACAGTGAGGGAACACAGCTACTATCACTATAACAGTGAGGGAACACAGCTACTAACACTATAACAGTGAGGGAACACAGCTACTAAAACTATAACAGTGAGGGAACACAGCTACTAAAACTATAACAGTGAGGGAACACAGCTACTAACACTATAACAGTGAGGGAACACAGCTACTAAAACTATAACAGTGAGGGAACACAGCTACTATCACTATAACACTATAACAGTGAGGGAACACAGCTACTATCACTATAACACTATAACAGTGAGGGAACACAGCTACTATCACTATAACACTATAACAGTGAGGGAACACAGCTACTATCACTATAACACTATAACAGTGAGGGAACACAGCTACTATCACTATAACACTATAACAGTGAGGGAACACAGCTACTTACACTATAACACTATAACAGTGAGGGAACACAGCTACTATCACTATAACACTATAACAGTGAGGGAACACAGCTACTTACACTATAACACTATAACAGTGAGGGAACACAGCTACTATCACTATAACACTATAACAGTGAGGGAACACAGCTACTATCACTATAACACTATAACAGTGAGGGAACACAGCTACTTACACTATAACACTATAACAGTGAGAGAACACAGCTACTATCACTATAACACTATAACAGTGAGGGAACACAGCTACTATCACTATAACACTATAACAGTGAGGGAACACAGCTACTATCACTATAACACTATAACAGTGAGGGAACACAGCTACTTACACTATAACACTATAACAGTGAGGGAACACAGCTACTATCACTATAACACTATAACAGTGAGGGAACACAGCTACTTACACGATAACACTATAACAGTGAGGGAACACAGCTACTATCACTATAACACTATAACAGTGAGGGAATACAGCTACTATCACTATAACACTATAACAGTGAGGGAACACAGCTACTATCACTATAACACTATAACAGTGAGGGAGTACAGCTACTATCACTATAACACTATAACAGTGAGGGAACACAGCTACTATCACTATAACACTATAACAGTGAGGGAACACAGCTACTATCACTATAACAGTGAGGGAACACAGCTACTATCACTATAACAGTGAGGGAACACAGCTACTATCACTATAACACTATAACAGTGAGGGAACACAGCTACTATCACTATAACACTATAACAGTGAGGGAACACAGCTACTAACACTATAACAGTGAGGGAACACAGCTACTATCACTATAACACTATAACAGTGAGGGAACACAGCTACTATCACTATAACACCATAACAGTGAGGGAACACAGTATAGTATATTATTATTGTTAGTGTAGAGACCTCTCTAACATCAGATGGAATATGTCATGGTAAAATAGTTGAAAAAGTTGGGTCTTTGATCAAATAGCTTTTCTACTAAAAACAATGGATTCATATGACTGGTTGTTGCATTGTAGATACACAATGATGCTCAGCTGAAATGAGAAAACAGCAGTTTTTACTCTGTTTTTGTAGAACAGTTACACACACTGTGTTTAGTGAGAGTCAGTTATCAGGGTTTTCCAGACATGTTTCTTTCGTCACATTAGTTTCCACAGGTCAGTTCACACAGACACACACAGACATGGTGACAGCAGGCCGGCCAGCCCAGCAGTGTTTGTTTATGTAAGTGGTTCTTCCAGGCAAGCAGAATCAGAGCCCTATGGCACCCTATTCCCTATATAGTGCACTACTTTAGACCAGGGCCCTATTCCCTATGTAGTGCACTACTTTAGACCAGCGCCTTGTGGCACCCTATTCCCTATATAGTGCACTACTTTAGACCAGAGCCCTATGGCACCCTATTCCCTACATAGTGCACTACTTTAGACCAGAGCCCTATGGCACCCTATTCCCTATATAGTGCACTACCTCTGTTCTAACCAGATTCTCATGGGCCCTAGTTGAAACTAGTGCACTATGTAGGGAATAAAGTGCCTTTTGGGATTCTACCCTGTTTGTTGTTGTTGGCAGCTGCTGTATGTTGACCTGTCCGCTCCTTACCACCTCCTACTGGCCATGTGGAGAACTACCGCTACAGGACTGCCTCGTAGTACCATACAACAGCTACAGGACTGCCTCGTAGTACACTACTACAGGACTGCCTCGTATTACAATACTACAGGACTGCCTCGTAGTACACTACTACAGGACTGCCTCGTAGTACAATACTACAGGACTGTCTCGTAGTACCATACAACAGCTACAGGGTTGCCTCGTAGTACACTACTACAGGACTGCCTCGTAGTACAATACTACAGGACTGCCTCGTAGTATAATACTTACCACCTCCTACTGGCCATGTGGGGAACTACCGCTACAGGACTGGGAGATGTAGATCAACAGAGATGGAGGGAGGGAGATGTAGATCAACAGAGATGGAGGGAGGGAGATGTAGATCAACAGAGATGGAGGGAGATGTAGATCAACAGAGATGGAGGGAGATGTAGATCAACAGAGATGGAGGGAGATGCAGATCAACAGAGATGGAGGGAGATGTAGATCAACAGAGATGAGGAAGGGAGATGTAGATCAACAGAGATGGAGGAAGGGAGATGTAGATCAACAGAGATGGAGGGAGATGTAGATCAACAGAGATGGAGGGAGGGAGATGTAGATCAACAGAGATGGAGGGAGATGTAGATCAACAGAGATGGAGGGAGGGAGATGTAGATCAACAGAGATGGAGGGAGATGTAGATCAACAGAGAGGGAGGGAGGGAGATGCAGATCAACAGAGATGGAGGGAGATACAGAGATGGAGGGAGGGAGATGTAGATCAACAGAGATGGAGGGAGATGTAGATCAACAAAGATGGAGGGAGATGCAGATCAACAGAGATGGAGGGAGATGCAGATCAACAGAGATGGAGGGAGATGTAGATAAACAGAGATGGAGGGAGGGAGATAAACAGAGATGGAGGGAGGGAGATGTAGATCAACAGAGATGGAGGGAGATGTAGATCAACAGAGATGGAGGGAGATGCAGATCAACAGAGATGGAGGGAGGGAGATGCAGATCAACAGAGATGGAGGGAGGGAGATGTAGATCAACAGAGATGGAGGGAGATGCAGATCAACAGAGATGGAGGGAGGGAGATGTAGATCAACAGAGATGGAGGGAGAGAGATGTAGATCAAGAGAGATGGAGGGAGGGAGATGTAGATCAACAGAGATGGAGGGAGATGTAGATCAACAGAGATGGAGGGAGGGATATGTAGATCAACAGAGATGGAGGGAGGGAGATGTAGATCAACAGAGATGGAGGGAGGGAGATGTAGATCAACAGGGATGGAGGGAGGGAGATGTAGATCAACAGAGATGGAGGGAGATGTAGATCAACAGAGATGGAGGGGGAGATCAACAGAGATGGAGGGAGATGTAGATCAACAGAGATGGAGGGAGATGTAGATCAACAGAGATGGAGGGAGATGTAGATCAACAGAGATGGAGGGAGATGTAGATCAACAGAGATCGAGGGAGATGTAGATCAACAGAGATGGAGGGAGATGTAGATCAACAGAGATGGAGGGAGGGAGATGTAGATCAACAGAGATGGAGGGAGATGTAGATCAACAGAGATGGAGGGAGATGTAGATCAACAGAGATGGAGGGAGGGAGATGTAGATCAACAGAGATGGAGGGAGATGTAGATCAACAGAGATGGAGGGAGGGAGATGTAGAACAACAGAGATGGAGGGAGGGAGATGTAGATCAACAGAGATGGAGGGAGATGTAGATCAACAGAGATGGAGGGAGGGAGAAGTAGATCAACAGAGATGGAGGGAGATGTAGATCAACAGAGATGGAGGGAGGGAGATGTAGATCAACAGAGATGGAGGGAGATGTAGATCAACAGAGATGGAGGGAGATGTAGATCAACAGAGATGGAGGGAGGGAGATGTAGATCAACAGAGATGGAGGGAGATGTAGATCAACAGAGATGGAGGGAGGGAGATGTAGATCAACAGAGATGGAGGGAGATGTAGATCAACAGAGAGGGAGGGAGGGAGATGTAGATCAACAGAGATGGAGGGAGATGTAGATCAACAGAGATGGAGGGAGGGAGATGTAGATCAACAGAGATGGAGGGAGATGTAGATCAACAGAGATGGAGGGAGATGCAGATCAACAGAGATGGAGGGAGATGCAGATCAACAGAGATGGAGGGAGATGTAGATAAACAGAGATGGAGGGAGGGAGATCAACAGAGATGGAGGGAGATGTAGATCAACAGAGATGGAGGGAGATGTAGATCAACAGAGATGGAGGGAGATGTAGATCAACAGAGATGGAGGGAGGGAGATGCAGATCAACAGAGATGGAGGGAGGGAGATGTAGATCAACAGAGATGGAGGGAGATGCAGATCAACAGAGATGGAGGGAGGGAGATGTAGATCAACAGAGATGGAGGGAGGGAGATGTAGATCAACAGAGATGGAGGGAGGGAGATGTAGATCAACAGAGATGGAGGGAGATGTAGATCAACAGAGATGGAGGGAGGGAGATGTAGATCAACAGAGATGGAGGGAGGGAGATGTAGATCAACAGAGATGGAGGGAGATGCAGATCAACAGAGATGGAGGGAGATGCATATCAACAGAGATGGAGGGAGATGTAGATCAACAGAGATGGAGGGAGATGTAGATCAACAGAGATGGAGGGAGATGTAGATCAACAGAGATGGAGGGAGATGTAGATCAACAGAGATGGAGGGAGGGAGATGTAGATCAACAGAGATGGAGGGAGGGAGATGCAGATCAACAGAGATGGAGGGAGATGTAGATCAACAGAGATGGAGGGAGATGCAGATCAACAGAGATGGAGGGAGATGTAGATCAACAGAGATGGAGGGAGGGAGATGTAGATCAACAGAGATGGAGGGAGATGTAGATCAACAGAGATGGAGGGAGATGCAGATCAACAGAGATGGAGGGAGATGTAGATCAACAGAGATGGAGGGAGGGAGATGTAGATCAACAGAGATGGAGGGAAGGAGATGTAGATCAACAGAGATGGAGGGAGGGATATGTAGATCAACAGAGATGGAGGGAGGGAGATGTAGATCAACAGAGATGGAGGGAGATGCAGATCAACAGAGATGGAGGGAGATCAACAGAGATGGAGGGAGATGCAAATCAACAGAGATGGAGGGAGATGTAGATCAACAGAGATGGAGGGAGATGTAGATCAACAGAGATGGAGGGAGATGTAGATCAACAGAGATGGAGGGAGATGTAGATCAACAGAGATGGAGGGAGGGAGATGTAGATCAACAGAGATGGAGGGAGATGTAGATCAACAGAGATGGAGGGAGGGAGATGTAGATCAACAGAGATGGAGGGAGGGAGATGTAGATCAACAGAGATGGAGGGAGATGTAGATCAACAGAGATGGAGGGAGGGAGATGTAGAACAACAGAGATGGAGGGAGGGAGATGTAGATCAACAGAGATGGAGGGAGATGTAGATCAACAGAGATGGAGGGAGGGAGAAGTAGATCAACAGAGATGGAGGGAGATGTAGATCAACAGAGATGGAGGGAGATGTAGATCAACAGAGATGGAGGGAGATGTAGATCAACAGAGATGGAGGGAGATGTAGATCAACAGAGATGGAGGGAGGGAGATGTAGATCAACAGAGATGGAGGGAGATGTAGATCAACAGAGATGGAGGGAGATGTAGATCAACAGAGATGGAGGGAGATGTAGATCAACAGAGATGGAGGGAGGGAGATGTAGATCAACAGAGATGGAGGGAGATGTAGATCAACAGAGATGGAGGGAGATGTAGATCAACAGAGATGGAGGGAGATGTAGAACAACAGAGATGGAGGGAGGGAGATGTAGATCAACAGAGATGGAGGGAGATGTAGATCAACAGAGATGGAGGGAGATGCAGATCAACAGAGATGGAGGGAGATGTAGATCAACAGAGATGAGGAAGGGAGATGTAGATCAACAGAGATGGAGGAAGGGAGATGTAGATCAACAGAGATGGAGGGAGATGTAGATCAACAGAGATGGAGGGAGGGAGATGTAGATCAACAGAGATGGAGGAAGATGTAGATCAACAGAGATGGAGGGAGGGAGATGTAGATCAACAGAGATGGAGGGAGATGTAGATCAACAGAGAGGGAGGGAGGGAGATGCAGATCAACAGAGATGGAGGGAGATGTAGATCAACAGAGATGGAGGGAGGGAGATGTAGATCAACAGAGATGGAGGGAGATGTAGATCAACAGAGATGGAGGGAGATGCAGATCAACAGAGATGGAGGGAGATGCAGATCAACAGAGATGGAGGGAGATGTAGATAAACAGAGATGGAGGGAGGGAGATAAACAGAGATGGAGGGAGGGAGATGTAGATCAACAGAGATGGAGGGAGATGTAGATCAACAGAGATGGAGGGAGATGCAGATCAACAGAGATGGAGGGAGGGAGATGCAGATCAACAGAGATGGAGGGAGGGAGATGTAGATCAACAGAGATGGAGGGAGATGCAGATCAACAGAGATGGAGGGAGGGAGATGTAGATCAACAGAGATGGAGGGAGGGAGATGTAGATCAACAGAGATGGAGGGAGATGCAGATCAACAGAGATGGAGGGAGATGCAAATCAACAGAGATGGAGGGAGATGTAGATCAACAGAGATGGAGGGAGATGTAGATCAACAGAGATGGAGGGAGATGTAGATCAACAGAGATGGAGGGAGGGAGATGTAGATCAACAGAGATGGAGGGAGGGAGATGCAGATCAACAGAGATGGAGGGAGATGTAGATCAACAGAGATGGAGGGAGATGCAGATCAACAGAGATGGAGGGAGATGTAGATCAACAGAGATGGAGGGAGGGAGATGTAGATCAACAGAGATGGAGGGAGATGTAGATCAACAGAGATGGAGGGAGATGCAGATCAACAGAGATGGAGGGAGATGTAGATCAACAGAGATGGAGGGAGGGAGATGTAGATCAACAGAGATGGAGGGAAGGAGATGTAGATCAACAGAGATGGAGGGAGGGAGATGTAGAACAACAGAGATGGAGGGAGATGTAGATCAACAGAGATGGAGGGAGATGTAGATCAACAGAGATGGAGGGAGATGTAGATCAACAGAGATGGAGGGAGATGTAGATCAACAGAGATGGAGGGAGATGTAGATCAACAGAGATGGAGGGAGGGAGATGTAGATCAACAGAGATGGAGGGAGATGTAGATCAACAGAGATGGAGGGAGGGAGATGTAGATCAACAGAGATGGAGGGAGGGAGATGTAGATCAACAGAGATGGAGGGAGATGTAGATCAACAGAGATGGAGGGAGGGAGATGTAGAACAACAGAGATGGAGGGAGGGAGATGTAGATCAACAGAGATGGAGGGAGATGTAGATCAACAGAGATGGAGGGAGGGAGAAGTAGATCAACAGAGATGGAGGGAGATGTAGATCAACAGAGATGGAGGGAGATGTAGATCAACAGAGATGGAGGGAGATGTAGATCAACAGAGATGGAGGGAGATGTAGATCAACAGAGATGGAGGGAGATGTAGATCAACAGAGATGGAGGGAGGGAGATGTAGATCAACAGAGATGGAGGGAGATGTAGATCAACAGAGATGGAGGGAGATGTAGATCAACAGAGATGGAGGGAGATGTAGATCAACAGAGATGGAGGGAGGGAGATGTAGATCAACAGAGATGGAGGGAGATGTAGATCAACAGAGATGGAGGGAGATGTAGATCAACAGAGATGGAGGGAGATGTAGAACAACAGAGATGGAGGGAGGGAGATGTAGATCAACAGAGATAGGAGGGAGATGTAGATCAACAGAGATGGAGGGAGATGCAGATCAACAGAGATGGAGGGAGATGTAGATCAACAGAGATGAGGAAGGGAGATGTAGATCAACAGAGATGGAGGAAGGGAGATGTAGATCAACAGAGATGGAGGGAGATGTAGATCAACAGAGATGGAGGGAGGGAGATGTAGATCAACAGAGATGGAGGAAGATGTAGATCAACAGAGATGGAGGGAGGGAGATGTAGATCAACAGAGATGGAGGGAGATGTAGATCAACAGAGAGGGAGGGAGGGAGATGCAGATCAACAGAGATGGAGGGAGATGTAGATCAACAGAGATGGAGGGAGGGAGATGTAGATCAACAGAGATGGAGGGAGATGTAGATCAACAGAGATGGAGGGAGATGCAGATCAACAGAGATGGAGGGAGATGCAGATCAACAGAGATGGAGGGAGATGTAGATAAACAGAGATGGAGGGAGGGAGATAAACAGAGATGGAGGGAGGGAGATGTAGATCAACAGAGATGGAGGGAGATGTAGATCAACAGAGATGGAGGGAGATGCAGATCAACAGAGATGGAGGGAGGGAGATGCAGATCAACAGAGATGGAGGGAGGGAGATGTAGATCAACAGAGATGGAGGGAGATGCAGATCAACAGAGATGGAGGGAGGGAGATGTAGATCAACAGAGATGGAGGGAGGGAGATGTAGATCAACAGAGATGGAGGGAGGGAGATGTAGATCAACAGAGATGGAGGGAGATGTAGATCAACAGAGATGGAGGGAGGGAGATGTAGATCAACAGAGATGGAGGGAGGGAGATGTAGATCAACAGAGATGGAGGGAGATGTAGATCAACAGAGATGGAGGGAGGGAGAAGTAGATCAACAGAGATGGAGGGAGATGTAGATCAACAGAGATGGAGGGAGATGTAGATCAACAGAGATGGAGGGAGATGTAGATCAACAGAGATGGAGGGAGATGTAGATCAACAGAGATGGAGGGAGATGTAGATCAACAGAGATGGAGGGAGGGAGATGTAGATCAACAGAGATGGAGGGAGATGTAGATCAACAGAGATGGAGGGAGATGTAGATCAACAGAGATGGAGGGAGATGTAGATCAACAGAGATGGAGGGAGGGAGATGTAGATCAACAGAGATGGAGGGAGATGTAGATCAACAGAGATGGAGGGAGATGTAGATCAACAGAGATGGAGGGAGATGTAGAACAACAGAGATGGAGGGAGGGAGATGTAGATCAACAGAGATGGAGGGAGATGTAGATCAACAGAGATGGAGGGAGATGCAGATCAACAGAGATGGAGGGAGATGTAGATCAACAGAGATGAGGAAGGGAGATGTAGATCAACAGAGATGGAGGAAGGGAGATGTAGATCAACAGAGATGGAGGGAGATGTAGATCAACAGAGATGGAGGGAGGGAGATGTAGATCAACAGAGATGGAGGAAGATGTAGATCAACAGAGATGGAGGGAGGGAGATGTAGATCAACAGAGATGGAGGGAGATGTAGATCAACAGAGAGGGAGGGAGGGAGATGCAGATCAACAGAGATGGAGGGAGATGTAGATCAACAGAGATGGAGGGAGGGAGATGTAGATCAACAGAGATGGAGGGAGATGTAGATCAACAGAGATGGAGGGAGATGCAGATCAACAGAGATGGAGGGAGATGTAGATCAACAGAGATGGAGGGAGATGTAGATAAACAGAGATGGAGGGAGGGAGATGTAGATCAACAGAGATGGAGGGAGATGTAGATCAACAGAGATGGAGGGAGATGCAGATCAACAGAGATGGAGGGAGGGAGATGCAGATCAACAGAGATGGAGGGAGGGAGATGTAGATCAACAGAGATGGAGGGAGATGCAGATCAACAGAGATGGAGGGAGGGAGATGTAGATCAACAGAGATGGAGGGAGGGAGATGTAGATCAACAGAGATGGAGGGAGGGAGATGTAGATCAACAGAGATGGAGGGAGATGCAGATCAACAGAGATGGAGGGAGATGCATATCAACAGAGATGGAGGGAGATGTAGATCAACAGAGATGGAGGGAGATGTAGATCAACAGAGATGGAGGGAGATGTA
Organism: Salvelinus alpinus; assembly: GCF_045679555.1. Classification (NCBI taxonomy): domain Eukaryota; kingdom Metazoa; phylum Chordata; class Actinopteri; order Salmoniformes; family Salmonidae; genus Salvelinus; species Salvelinus alpinus. The sequence continues at coordinate 2,960,946 of NC_092088.1, forward strand.
GATCAACAGAGATGGAGGGAGATGTAGATCAACAGAGATGGAGGGAGGGAGATGTAGATCAACAGAGATGGAGGGAGGGAGATGCAGATCAACAGAGATGGAGGGAGATGCAGATCAACAGAGATGGAGGGAGATCAACAGAGATGGAGGGAGATGTAGATCAACAGAGATGGAGGGAGATGTAGATCAACAGAGATGGAGGGAGATGTAGATCAACAGAGATGGAGGGAGATGTAGATCAACAGAGATCGAGGGAGATGTAGATCAACAGAGATGGAGGGAGATGTAGATCAACAGAGATGGAGGGAGGGAGATGTAGATCAACAGAGATGGAGGGAGATGTAGATCAACAGAGATGGAGGGAGATGTAGATCAACAGAGATGGAGGGAGATGTAGATCAACAGAGATGGAGGGAGGGAGAAGTAGATCAACAGAGATGGAGGGAGATGTAGATCAACAGAGATGGAGGGAGATGTAGATCAACAGAGATGGAGGGAGATGTAGATCAACAGAGATGGAGGGAGATGTAGATCAACAGAGATGGAGGGAGATGTAGATCAACAGAGATGGAGGGAGGGAGATGTAGATCAACAGAGATGGAGGGAGATGTAGATCAACAGAGATGGAGGGAGATGTAGATCAACAGAGATGGAGGGAGGGAGATGTAGATCAACAGAGATGGAGGGAGATGTAGATCAACAGAGATGGAGGGAGATGTAGATCAACAGAGATGGAGGGAGATGTAGAACAACAGAGATGGAGGGAGGGAGATGTAGATCAACAGAGATGGAGGGAGATGTAGATCAACAGAGATGGAGGGAGATGCAGATCAACAGAGATGGAGGGAGATGTAGATCAACAGAGATGAGGAAGGGAGATGTAGATCAACAGAGATGGAGGAAGGGAGATGTAGATCAACAGAGATGGAGGGAGATGTAGATCAACAGAGATGGAGGGAGGGAGATGTAGATCAACAGAGATGGAGGAAGATGTAGATCAACAGAGATGGAGGGAGATGCAGATCAACAGAGATGGAGGGAGGGAGATGCAGATCAACAGAGATGGAGGGAGGGAGATGTAGATCAACAGAGATGGAGGGAGATGCAGATCAACAGAGATGGAGGGAGGGAGATGTAGATCAACAGAGATGGAGGGAGGGAGATGTAGATCAACAGAGATGGAGGGAGGGAGATGTAGATCAACAGAGATGGAGGGAGATGCAGATCAACAGAGATGGAGGGAGATGCATATCAACAGAGATGGAGGGAGATGTAGATCAACAGAGATGGAGGGAGATGTAGATCAACAGAGATGGAGGGAGATGTAGATCAACAGAGATGGAGGGAGATGTAGATCAACAGAGATGGAGGGAGGGAGATGTAGATCAACAGAGATGGAGGGAGGGAGATGCAGATCAACAGAGATGGAGGGAGATGCAGATCAACAGAGATGGAGGGAGATCAACAGAGATGGAGGGAGATGTAGATCAACAGAGATGGAGGGAGATGTAGATCAACAGAGATGGAGGGAGATGTAGATCAACAGAGATGGAGGGAGATGTAGATCAACAGAGATCGAGGGAGATGTAGATCAACAGAGATGGAGGGAGATGTAGATCAACAGAGATGGAGGGAGGGAGATGTAGATCAACAGAGATGGAGGGAGATGTAGATCAACAGAGATGGAGGGAGATGTAGATCAACAGAGATGGAGGGAGATGTAGATCAACAGAGATGGAGGGAGGGAGATGTAGATCAACAGAGATGGAGGGAGATGTAGATCAACAGAGATGGAGGGAGATGTAGATCAACAGAGATGGAGGGAGATGTAGATCAACAGAGATGGAGAGAGATGTAGATCAACAGAGAATGAGGGAGATGTAGATCAACAGAGATGGAGGGAGGGAGATGTAGATCAACAGAGATGGAGGGAGATGTAGATCAACAGAGATGGAGGGAGATGTAGATCAACAGAGATGGAGGGAGATGTAGATCAACAGAGATGGAGGGAGGGAGATGTAGATCAACAGAGATGGAGGGAGATGTAGATCAACAGAGATGGAGGGAGATGTAGATCAACAGAGATGGATGGAGATAGAGAACAACAGAGATGGAGGGAGGGAGATGTAGATCAACAGAGATGGAGGGAGATGTAGATCAACAGAGATGGAGGGAGATGCAGATCAACAGAGATGGAGGGAGATGTAGATCAACAGAGATGAGGAAGGGAGATGTAGATCAACAGAGATGGAGGAAGGGAGATGTAGATCAACAGAGATGGAGGGAGATGTAGATCAACAGAGATGGAGGGAGGGAGATGTAGATCAACAGAGATGGAGGAAGATGTAGATCAACAGAGATGGAGGGAGGGAGATGTAGATCAACAGAGATGGAGGGAGATGTAGATCAACAGAGAGGGAGGGAGGGAGATGCAGATCAACAGAGATGGAGGGAGATGTAGATCAACAGAGATGGAGGGAGGGAGATGTAGATCAACAGAGATGGAGGGAGATGTAGATCAACAGAGATGGAGGGAGATGCAGATCAACAGAGATGGAGGGAGATGCAGATCAACAGAGATGGAGGGAGATGTAGATAAACAGAGATGGAGGGAGGGAGATAAACAGAGATGGAGGGAGGGAGATGTAGATCAACAGAGATGGAGGGAGATGTAGATCAACAGAGATGGAGGGAGATGCAGATCAACAGAGATGGAGGGAGGGAGATGCAGATCAACAGAGATGGAGGGAGGGAGATGTAGATCAACAGAGATGGAGGGAGATGTAGATCAACAGAGATGGAGGGAGGGAGATGTAGATCAACAGAGATGGAGGGAGATGTAGATCAACAGAGATGGAGGGAGATGCAGATCAACAGAGATGGAGGGAGATGCAGATCAACAGAGATGGAGGGAGATGTAGATAAACAGAGATGGAGGGAGGGAGATAAACAGAGATGGAGGGAGGGAGATGTAGATCAACAGAGATGGAGGGAGATGTAGATCAACAGAGATGGAGGGAGATGCAGATCAACAGAGATGGAGGGAGGGAGATGCAGATCAACAGAGATGGAGGGAGGGAGATGTAGATCAACAGAGATGGAGGGAGATGCAGATCAACAGAGATGGAGGGAGGGAGATGTAGATCAACAGAGATGGAGGGAGGGAGATGTAGATCAACAGAGATGGAGGGAGGGAGATGTAGATCAACAGAGATGGAGGGAGATGCAGATCAACAGAGATGGAGGGAGATGCATATCAACAGAGATGGAGGGAGATGTAGATCAACAGAGATGGAGGGAGATGTAGATCAACAGAGATGGAGGGAGATGTAGATCAACAGAGATGGAGGGAGATGTAGATCAACAGAGATGGAGGGAGGGAGATGTAGATCAACAGAGATGGAGGGAGGGAGATGCAGATCAACAGAGATGGAGGGAGATGCAGATCAACAGAGATGGAGGGAGATCAACAGAGATGGAGGGAGATGTAGATCAACAGAGATGGAGGGAGATGTAGATCAACAGAGATGGAGGGAGATGTAGATCAACAGAGATGGAGGGAGATGTAGATCAACAGAGATCGAGGGAGATGTAGATCAACAGAGATGGAGGGAGATGTAGATCAACAGAGATGGAGGGAGGGAGATGTAGATCAACAGAGATGGAGGGAGATGTAGATCAACAGAGATGGAGGGAGATGTAGATCAACAGAGATGGAGGGAGGGAGATGTAGATCAACAGAGATGGAGGGAGATGTAGATCAACAGAGATGGAGGGAGGGAGATGTAGAACAACAGAGATGGAGGGAGGGAGATGTAGATCAACAGAGATGGAGGGAGATGTAGATCAACAGAGATGGAGGGAGGGAGAAGTAGATCAACAGAGATGGAGGGAGATGTAGATCAACAGAGATGGAGGGAGATGTAGATCAACAGAGATGGAGGGAGATGTAGATCAACAGAGATGGAGGGAGATGTAGATCAACAGAGATGGAGGGAGGGAGATGTAGATCAACAGAGATGGAGGGAGATGTAGATCAACAGAGATGGAGGGAGATGTAGATCAACAGAGATGGAGGGAGATGTAGATCAACAGAGATGGAGGGAGGGAGATGTAGATCAACAGAGATGGAGGGAGATGTAGATCAACAGAGATGGAGGGAGGGAGATGTAGATCAACAGAGATGGAGGGAGATGTAGAACAACAGAGATGGAGGGAGGGAGATGTAGATCAACAGAGATGGAGGGAGATGTAGATCAACAGAGATGGAGGGAGATGCAGATCAACAGAGATGGAGGGAGATGTAGATCAACAGAGATGAGGAAGGGAGATGTAGATCAACAGAGATGGAGGAAGGGAGATGTAGATCAACAGAGATGGAGGGAGATGTAGATCAACAGAGATGGAGGGAGGGAGATGTAGATCAACAGAGATGGAGGGAGATGTAGATCAACAGAGATGGAGGGAGGGAGATGTAGATCAACAGAGATGGAGGGAGATGTAGATCAACAGAGAGGGAGGTGGGGAGATGCAGATCAACAGAGATGGAGGGAGATGCAGATCAACAGAGATGGAGGGAGATGCAGATCAACAGAGATGGAGGGAGATGTAGATAAACAGAGATGGAGGGAGGGAGATAAACAGAGATGGAGGGAGGGAGATGTAGATCAACAGAGATGGAGGGAGATGTAGATCAACAGAGATGGAGGGAGATGCAGATCAACAGAGATGGAGGGAGGGAGATGCAGATCAACAGAGATGGAGGGAGGGAGATGTAGATCAACAGAGATGGAGGGAGATGCAGATCAACAGAGATGGAGGGAGGGAGATGTAGATCAACAGAGATGGAGGGAGGGAGATGTAGATCAACAGAGATGGAGGGAGGGAGATGTAGATCAACAGAGATGGAGGGAGATGTAGATCAACAGAGATGGAGGGAGGGAGATGTAGATCAACAGAGATGGAGGGAGGGAGATGTAGATCAACAGAGATGGAGGGAGATGCAGATCAACAGAGATGGAGGGAGATGCATATCAACAGAGATGGAGGGAGATGTAGATCAACAGAGATGGAGGGAGATGTAGATCAACAGAGATGGAGGGAGATGTAGATCAACAGAGATGGAGGGAGATGTAGATCAACAGAGATGGAGGGAGGGAGATGTAGATCAACAGAGATGGAGGGAGGGAGATGCAGATCAACAGAGATGGAGGGAGATGTAGATCAACAGAGATGGAGGGAGATGCAGATCAACAGAGATGGAGGGAGATGTAGATCAACAGAGATGGAGGGAGGGAGATGTAGATCAACAGAGATGGAGGGAGATGTAGATCAACAGAGATGGAGGGAGATGCAGATCAACAGAGATGGAGGGAGATGTAGATCAACAGAGATGGAGGGAGGGAGATGTAGATCAACAGAGATGGAGGAAAGGAGATGTAGATCAACAGAGATGGAGGGAGGGATATGTAGATCAACAGAGATGGAGGGAGGGAGATGTAGATCAACAGAGATGGAGGGAGGGAGATGTAGATCAACAGGGATGGAGGGAGGGAGATGTAGATCAACAGAGATGGAGGGAGATGCAGATCAACAGAGATGGAGGGAGATCAACAGAGAGGGAGGGAGATGTAGATCAACAGAGATGGAGGGAGATGTAGATCAACAGAGATGGAGGGAGATGTAGATCAACAGAGATGGAGGGAGATGTAGATCAACAGAGATGGAGGGAGATGTAGATCAACAGAGATGGAGGGAGATGTAGATCAACAGAGATGGAGGGAGGGAGATGTAGATCAACAGAGATGGAGGGAGATGTAGATCAACAGAGATGGAGGGAGATGTAGATCAACAGAGATGGAGGGAGATGTAGATCAACAGAGATGGAGGGAGGGAGATGTAGATCAACAGAGATGGAGGGAGATGTAGATCAACAGAGATGGAGGGAGATGTAGATCAACAGAGATGGAGGGAGATGTAGAACAACGGAGATGTAGATCAACAGAGATGGAGGGAGATGTAGATCAACAGAGATGGAGGGAGATGCAGATCAACAGAGATGGAGGGAGATGTAGATCAACAGAGATGAGGAAGGGAGATGTAGATCAACAGAGATGGAGGAAGGGAGATGTAGATCAACAGAGATGGAGGGAGATGTAGATCAACAGAGATGGAGGGAGGGAGATGTAGATCAACAGAGATGGAGGAAGATGTAGATCAACAGAGATGGAGGGAGGGAGATGTAGATCAACAGAGATGGAGGGAGATGTAGATCAACAGAGAGGGAGGGAGGGAGATGCAGATCAACAGAGATGGAGGGAGATGTAGATCAACAGAGATGGAGGGAGGGAGATGTAGATCAACAGAGATGGAGGGAGATGTAGATCAACAGAGATGGAGGGAGATGCAGATCAACAGAGATGGAGGGAGATGCAGATCAACAGAGATGGAGGGAGATGTAGATAAACAGAGATGGAGGGAGGGAGATAAACAGAGATGGAGGGAGGGAGATGTAGATCAACAGAGATGGAGGGAGATGTAGATCAACAGAGATGGAGGGAGATGCAGATCAACAGAGATGGAGGGAGGGAGATGCAGATCAACAGAGATGGAGGGAGGGAGATGTAGATCAACAGAGATGGAGGGAGATGCAGATCAACAGAGATGGAGGGAGGGAGATGTAGATCAACAGAGATGGAGGGAGGGAGATGTAGATCAACAGAGATGGGGGGAGGGAGATGTAGATCAACAGAGATGGAGGGAGATGCAGATCAACAGAGATGGAGGGAGATGCATATCAACAGAGATGGAGGGAGATGTAGATCAACAGAGATGGAGGGAGATGTAGATCAACAGAGATGGAGGGAGATGTAGATCAACAGAGATGGAGGGAGATGTAGATCAACAGAGATGGAGGGAGGGAGATGTAGATCAACAGAGATGGAGGGAGGGAGATGCAGATCAACAGAGATGGAGGGAGATGCAGATCAACAGAGATGGAGGGAGATCAACAGAGATGGGGGGAGATGTAGATCAACAGAGATGGAGGGAGATGTAGATCAACAGAGATGGAGGGAGATGTAGATCAACAGAGATGGAGGGAGATGTAGATCAACAGAGATCGAGGGAGATGTAGATCAACAGAGATGGAGGGAGATGTAGATCAACAGAGATGGAGGGAGGGAGACGTAGATCAACAGAGATGGAGGGAGATGTAGATCAACAGAGATGGAGGGAGATGTAGATCAACAGAGATGGAGGGAGGGAGATGTAGATCAACAGAGATGGAGGGAGATGTAGATCAACAGAGATGGAGGGAGGGAGATGTAGATCAACAGAGATGGAGGGAGGGAGATGTAGATCAACAGAGATGGAGGGAGATGTAGATCAACAGAGATGGAGGGAGGGAGAAGTAGATCAACAGAGATGGAGGGAGATGTAGATCAACAGAGATGGAGGGAGATGTAGATCAACAGAGATGGAGGGAGATGTAGATCAACAGAGATGGAGGGAGATGTAGATCAACAGAGATGGAGGGAGGGAGATGTAGATCAACAGAGATGGAGGGAGATGTAGATCAACAGAGATGGAGGGAGATGTAGATCAACAGAGATGGAGGGAGATGTAGATCAACAGAGATGGAGGGAGGGAGATGTAGATCAACAGAGATGGAGGGAGATGTAGATCAACAGAGATGGAGGGAGGGAGATGTAGATCAACAGAGATGGAGGGAGATGTAGAACAACAGAGATGGAGGGAGGGAGATGTAGATCAACAGAGATGGAGGGAGATGTAGATCAACAGAGATGGAGGGAGATGCAGATCAACAGAGATGGAGGGAGATGTAGATCAACAGAGATGGAGGGAGATGTAGATCAACAGAGATGGAGGGAGATGTAGATCAACAGAGATGGAGGGAGATATAGATCAACAGAGATGGAGGGAGGGAGATGTAGATCAACAGAGATGGAGGGAGATGTAGATCAACAGAGATGGAGGGAGGGAGATGTAGATCAACAGAGATGGAGGGAGATGCAGATCAACAGAGATGGAGGGAGATGTAGATCAACAGAGATGGAGGGAGGGAGATGTAGATCAACAGAGATGGAGGGAGATGTAGATCAACAGAGATGGAGGGAGATGCAGATCAACAGAGATGGAGGGAGATGTAGATCAACAGAGATGGAGGGAGATGTAGATCAACAGAGATGGAGGGAGATGTAGATCAACAGAGATGGAGGGAGGGAGATGTAGATCAACAGAGATGGAGGGAGATGTAGATCAACAGAGATGGAGGGAGATGTAGAACAACAGAGATGGAGGGAGGGAGATGTAGATCAACAGAGATGGAGGGAGATGTAGATCAACAGAGATGGAGGGAGATGCAGATCAACAGAGATGGAGGGAGATGTAGATCAACAGAGATGAGGAAGGGAGATGTAGATCAACAGAGATGGAGGAAGGGAGATGTAGATCAACAGAGATGGAGGGAGATGTAGATCAACAGAGATGGAGGGAGGGAGATGTAGATCAACAGAGATGGAGGGAGATGTAGATCAACAGAGATGGAGGGAGGGAGATGTAGATCAACAGAGATGGAGGGAGATGTAGATCAACAGAGAGGGAGGGAGATGCAGATCAACAGAGATGGAGGGAGATGTAGATCAACAGAGATGGAGGGAGGGAGATGTAGATCAACAGAGATGGAGGGAGATGTAGATCAACAGAGATGGAGGGAGATGCAGATCAACAGAGATGGAGGGAGATGCAGATCAACAGAGATGGAGGGAGATGTAGATAAACAGAGATGGAGGGAGGGAGATAAACAGAGATGGAGGGAGGGAGATAAACAGAGATGGAGGGAGGGAGATGTAGATCAACAGAGATGGAGGGAGATGTAGATCAACAGAGATGGAGGGAGATGCAGATCAACAGAGATGGATGGAGGGAGGGAGATGCAGATCAACAGAGATGGAGGGAGGGAGATGTAGATCAACAGAGATGGAGGGAGATGCAGATCAACAGAGATGGAGGGAGGGAGATGTAGCTCAACAGAGATGGAGGGAGGGAGATGTAGATCAACAGAGATGGAGGGAGGGAGATGTAGATCAACAGAGATGGAGGGAGATGTAGATCAACAGAGATGGAGGGAGGGAGATGTAGATCAACAGAGATGGAGGGAGGGAGATGTAGATCAACAGAGATGGAGGGAGATGCAGATCAACAGAGATGGAGGGAGATGCATATCAACAGAGATGGAGGGAGATGTAGATCAACAGAGATGGAGGGAGATGTAGATCAACAGAGATGGAGGGAGATGTAGATCAACAGAGATGGAGGGAGATGTAGATCAACAGAGATGGAGGGTAGGAGATGCAGATCAACAGAGATGGAGGGAGGGAGATGCAGATCAACAGAGATGGAGGGAGATGTAGATCAACAGAGATGGAGGGAGATGCAGATCAACAGAGATGGAGGGAGATGTAGATCAACAGAGATGGAGGGAGGGAGATGTAGATCAACAGAGATGGAGGGAGATGTAGATCAACAGAGATGGAGGGAGATGCAGATCAACAGAGATGGAGGGAGATGTAGATCAACAGAGATGGAGGGAGGGAGATGTAGATCAACAGAGATGGAGGGAAGGAGATGTAGATCAACAGAGATGGAGGGAGGGATATGTAGATCAACAGAGATGGAGGGAGGGAGATGTAGATCAACAGAGATGGAGGGAGGGAGATGTAGATCAACAGGGATGGAGGGAGGGAGATGTAGATCAACAGAGATGGAGGGAGATGCAGATCAACAGAGATGGAGGGAGATCAACAGAGATGGAGGGAGATGTAGATCAACAGAGATGGAGGGAGATGGAGATCAACAGAGATGGAGGGAGATGTAGATCAACAGAGATGGAGGGAGATGTAGATCAACAGAGATCGAGGGAGATGTAGATCAACAGAGATGGAGGGAGATGTAGATCAACAGAGATGGAGGGAGATGTAGATCAACAGAGATGGAGGGTAGGAGATGCAGATCAACAGAGATGGAGGGAGGGAGATGCAGATCAACAGAGATGGAGGGAGATGTAGATCAACAGAGATGGAGGGAGGGAGATGTAGATCAACAGAGATGGAGGGAGATGTAGATCAACAGAGATGGAGGGAGATGCAGATCAACAGAGATGGAGGGAGATGCAGATCAACAGAGATGGAGGGAGATGTAGATAAACAGAGATGGAGGGAGGGAGATAAACAGAGATGGAGGGAGGGAGATAAACAGAGATGGAGGGAGGGAGATGTAGATCAACAGAGATGGAGGGAGATGTAGATCAACAGAGATGGAGGGAGATGCAGATCAACAGAGATAGATGGAGGGAGGGAGATGCAGATCAACAGAGATGGAGGGAGGGAGATGTAGATCAACAGAGATGGAGGGAGATGCAGATCAACAGAGATGGAGGGAGGGAGATGTAGATCAACAGAGATGGAGGGAGGGAGATGTAGATCAACAGAGATGGAGGGAGGGAGATGTAGATCAACAGAGATGGAGGGAGATGTAGATCAACAGAGATGGAGGGAGGGAGATGTAGATCAACAGAGATGGAGGGAGATGTAGATCAACAGAGATCGAGGGAGATGTAGATCAACAGAGATGGAGGGAGATGTAGATCAACAGAGATGGAGGGAGATGTAGATCAACAGAGATGGAGGGAGGGAGATGCAGATCAACAGAGATGGAGGGAGGGAGATGCAGATCAACAGAGATGGAGGGAGATGTAGATCAACAGAGATGGAGGGAGGGAGATGTAGATCAACAGAGATGGAGGGAGATGTAGATCAACAGAGATGGAGGGAGATGCAGATCAACAGAGATGGAGGGAGATGCAGATCAACAGAGATGGAGGGAGATGTAGATAAACAGAGATGGAGGGAGGGAGATAAACAGAGATGGAGGGAGGGAGATAAACAGAGATGGAGGGAGGGAGATGTAGATCAACAGAGATGGAGGGAGATGTAGATCAACAGAGATGGAGGGAGATGCAGATCAACAGAGATGGATGGAGGGAGGGAGATGCAGATCAACAGAGATGGAGGGAGGGAGATGTAGATCAACAGAGATGGAGGGAGATGCAGATCAACAGAGATGGAGGGAGGGAGATGTAGATCAACAGAGATGGAGGGAGGGAGATGTAGATCAACAGAGATGGAGGGAGGGAGATGTAGATCAACAGAGATGGAGGGAGATGTAGATCAACAGAGATGGAGGGAGGGAGATGTAGATCAACAGAGATGGAGGGAGGGAGATGTAGATCAACAGAGATGGAGGGAGATGCAGATCAACAGAGATGGAGGGAGATGCATATCAACAGAGATGGAGGGAGATGTAGATCAACAGAGATGGAGGGAGATGTAGATCAACAGAGATGGAGGGAGATGTAGATCAACAGAGATGGAGGGTAGGAGATGCAGATCAACAGAGATGGAGGGAGGGAGATGCAGATCAACAGAGATGGAGGGAGATGTAGATCAACAGAGATGGAGGGAGATGCAGATCAACAGAGATGGAGGGAGATGTAGATCAACAGAGATGGAGGGAGGGAGATGTAGATCAACAGAGATGGAGGGAGATGTAGATCAACAGAGATGGAGGGAGATGCAGATCAACAGAGATGGAGGGAGATGTAGATCAACAGAGATGGAGGGAGGGAGATGTAGATCAACAGAGATGGAGGGAAGGAGATGTAGATCAACAGAGATGGAGGGAGGGATATGTAGATCAACAGAGATGGAGGGAGGGAGATTTAGATCAACAGAGATGGAGGGAGATGCAGATCAACAGAGATGGAGGGAGATCAACAGAGATGGAGGGAGATGTAGATCAACAGAGATGGAGGGAGATGGAGATCAACAGAGATGGAGGGAGATGTAGATCAACAGAGATGGAGGGAGATGTAGATCAACAGAGATCGAGGGAGATGTAGATCAACAGAGATGGAGGGAGATGTAGATCAACAGAGATGGAGGGAGGGAGATGTAGATCAACAGAGATGGAGGGAGATGTAGATCAACAGAGATGGAGGGAGATGTAGATCAACAGAGATGGAGGGAGATGTAGAACAACAGAGATGGAGGGAGGGAGATGTAGATCAACAGAGATGGAGGGAGATGTAGATCAACAGAGATGGAGGGAGATGCAGATCAACAGAGATGGAGGGAGATGTAGATCAACAGAGATGAGGAAGGGAGATGTAGATCAACAGAGATGGAGGAAGGGAGATGTAGATCAACAGAGATGGAGGGAGATGTAGATCAACAGAGATGGAGGGAGGGAGATGTAGATCAACAGAGATGGAGGGAGATGTAGATCAACAGAGATGGAGGGAGGGAGATGTAGATCAACAGAGATGGAGGGAGATGTAGATCAACAGAGAGGGAGGTGGGGAGATGCAGATCAACAGAGATGGAGGGAGATGCAGATCAACAGAGATGGAGGGAGATGCAGATCAACAGAGATGCAGGGAGATGTAGATAAACAGAGATGGAGGGAGGGAGATAAACAGAGATGGAGGGAGGGAGATGTAGATCAACAGAGATGGAGGGAGATGTAGATCAACAGAGATGGAGGGAGATGCAGATCAACAGAGATGGAGGGAGGGAGATGCAGATCAACAGAAATGGAGGGAGGGAGATGTAGATCAACAGAGATGGAGGGAGATGCAGATCAACAGAGATGGAGGGAGGGAGATGTAGATCAACAGAGATGGAGGGAGGGAGATGTAGATCAACAGAGATGGAGGGAGGGAGATGTAGATCAACAGAGATGGAGGGAGGGAGATGTAGATCAACAGAGATGGAGGGAGGGAGATGTAGATCAACAGAGATGGAGGGAGGGAGATGTAGATCAACAGAGATGGAGGGAGATGTAGATCAACAGAGATGGAGGGAGGGAGATGTAGATCAACAGAGATGGAGGGAGGGAGATGTAGATCAACAGAGATGGAGGGAGATGCAGATCAACAGAGATGGAGGGAGATGCATATCAACAGAGATGGAGGGAGATGTAGATCAACAGAGATGGAGGGAGATGTAGATCAACAGAGATGGAGGGAGATGTAGATCAACAGAGATGGAGGGAGATGTAGATCAACAGAGATGGAGGGTAGGAGATGCAGATCAACAGAGATGGAGGGAGGGAGATGCAGATCAACAGAGATGGAGGGAGATGTAGATCAACAGAGATGGAGGGAGATGCAGATCAACAGAGATGGAGGGAGATGTAGATCAACAGAGATGGAGGGAGGGAGATGTAGATCAACAGAGATGGAGGGAGATGTAGATCAACAGAGATGGAGGGAGATGCAGATCAACAGAGATGGAGGGAGATGTAGATCAACAGAGATGGAGGGAGGGAGATGTAGATCAACGGAGATGGAGGGAAGGAGATGTAGATCAACAGAGATGGAGGGAGGGATATGTAGATCAACAGGGATGGAGGGAGGGAGATGTAGATCAACAGAGATGGAGGGAGATGCAGATCAACAGAGATGGAGGGAGATCAACAGAGATGGAGGGAGATGTAGATCAACAGAGATGGAGGGAGATGGAGATCAACAGAGATGGAGGGAGATGTAGATCAACAGAGATGGAGGGAGATGTAGATCAACAGAGATCGAGGGAGATGTAGATCAACAGAGATGGAGGGAGATGTAGATCAACAGAGATGGAGGGAGGGAGATGTAGATCAACAGAGATGGAGGGAGATGTAGATCAACAGAGATGGAGGGAGATGTAGATCAACAGAGATGGAGGGAGATGTAGAACAACAGAGATGGAGGGAGGGAGATGTAGATCAACAGAGATGGAGGGAGATGTAGATCAACAGAGATGGAGGGAGATGCAGATCAACAGAGATGGAGGGAGATGTAGATCAACAGAGATGAGGAAGGGAGATGTAGATCAACAGAGATGGAGGAAGGGAGATGTAGATCAACAGAGATGGAGGGAGATGTAGATCAACAGAGATGGAGGGAGGGAGATGTAGATCAACAGAGATGGAGGGAGATGTAGATCAACAGAGATGGAGGGAGGGAGATGTAGATCAACAGAGATGGAGGGAGATGTAGATCAACAGAGAGGGAGGTGGGGAGATGCAGATCAACAGAGATGGAGGGAGATGCAGATCAACAGAGATGGAGGGAGATGCAGATCAACAGAGATGGAGGGAGATGTAGATAAACAGAGATGGAGGGAGGGAGATAAACAGAGATGGAGGGAGGGAGATGTAGATCAACAGAGATGGAGGGAGATGTAGATCAACAGAGATGGAGGGAGATGCAGATCAACAGAGATGGAGGGAGGGAGATGCAGATCAACAGAGATGGAGGGAGGGAGATGTAGATCAACAGAGATGGAGGGAGATGCAGATCAACAGAGATGGAGGGAGGGAGATGTAGATCAACAGAGATGGAGGGAGGGAGATGTAGATCAACAGAGATGGAGGGAGGGAGATGTAGATCAACAGAGATGGAGGGAGATGTAGATCAACAGAGATGGAGGGAGGGAGATGTAGATCAACAGAGATGGAGGGAGGGAGATGTAGATCAACAGAGATGGAGGGAGATGCAGATCAACAGAGATGGAGGGAGATGCATATCAACAGAGATGGAGGGAGATGTAGATCAACAGAGATGGAGGGAGATGTAGATCAACAGAGATGGAGGGAGATGTAGATCAACAGAGATGGAGGGAGGGAGATGTAGATCAACAGAGATGGAGGGAGATGCAGATCAACAGAGATGGAGGGAGATGTAGATCAACAGAGATGGAGGGAGGGAGATGTAGATCAACAGAGATGGAGGGAGATGTAGATCAACAGAGATGGAGGGAGATGCAGATCAACAGAGATGGAGGGAGATGTAGATCAACAGAGATGGAGGGAGGGAGATGCAGATCAACAGAGATGGAGGGAGATGTAGATCAACAGAGATGGAGGGAGATGCATATCAACAGAGATGGAGGGAGATGTAGATCAACAGAGATGGAGGGAGATGTAGATCAACAGAGATGGAGGGAGATGTAGATCAACAGAGATGGAGGGAGATGTAGATCAACAGAGATGGAGGGAGGGAGATGTAGATCAACAGAGATGGAGGGAGGGAGATGCAGATCAACAGAGATGGAGGGAGATGTAGATCAACAGAGATGGAGGGAGATGCAGATCAACAGAGATGGAGGGAGATGCAGATCAACAGAGATGGAGGGAGATGTAGATCAACAGAGATGGAGGGAGGGAGATGTAGATCAACAGAGATGGAGGGAGATGTAGATCAACAGAGATGGAGGGAGATGTAGATCAACAGAGATGGAGGGAGATGCATATCAACAGAGATGGAGGGAGATGTAGATCAACAGAGATGGAGGGAGATGTAGATCAACAGAGATGGAGGGAGATGTAGATCAACAGAGATGGAGGGAGGGAGATGTAGATCAACAGAGATGGAGGGAGGGAGATGCAGATCAACAGAGATGGAGGGAGATGTAGATCAACAGAGATGGAGGGAGATGTAGATCAACAGAGATGGAGGGAGATGCAGATCAACAGAGATGGAGGGAGATGTAGATCAACAGAGATGGAGGGAGATGTAGATCAACAGAGATGGAGGGAGATGTAGATCAACAGAGATGGAGGGAGATGCAGATCAACAGAGATGGAGGGAGATGTAGATCAACAGAGATGGAGGGAGGGAGATGTAGATCAACAGAGATGGAGGGAAGGAGATGTAGATCAACAGAGATGGAGGGAGGGATATGTAGATCAACAGAGATGGAGGGAGGGAGATTTAGATCAACAGAGATGGAGGGAGGGAGATGTAGATCAACAGGGATGGAGGGAGGGAGATGTAGATCAACAGAGATGGAGGGAGATGCAGATCAACAGAGATGGAGGGAGATCAACAGAGATGGAGGGAGATGTAGATCAACAGAGATGGAGGGAGATGGAGATCAACAGAGATGGAGGGAGATGTAGATCAACAGAGATGGAGGGAGATGTAGATCAACAGAGATCGAGGGAGATGTAGATCAACAGAGATGGAGGGAGATGTAGATCAACAGAGATGGAGGGAGGGAGATGTAGATCAACAGAGATGGAGGGAGATGTAGATCAACAGAGATGGAGGGAGATGTAGAACAACAGAGATGGAGGGAGGGAGATGTAGATCAACAGAGATGGAGGGAGATGTAGATCAACAGAGATGGAGGGAGATGCAGATCAACAGAGATGGAGGGAGATGTAGATCAACAGAGATGAGGAAGGGAGATGTAGATCAACAGAGATGGAGGAAGGGAGATGTAGATCAACAGAGATGGAGGGAGATGTAGATCAACAGAGATGGAGGGAGGGAGATGTAGATCAACAGAGATGGAGGGAGATGTAGATCAACAGAGATGGAGGGAGGGAGATGTAGATCAACAGAGATGGAGGGAGATGTAGATCAACAGAGAGGGAGGTGGGGAGATGCAGATCAACAGAGATGGAGGGAGATGCAGATCAACAGAGATGGAGGGAGATGCAGATCAACAGAGATGCAGGGAGATGTAGATAAACAGAGATGGAGGGAGGGAGATAAACAGAGATGGAGGGAGGGAGATGTAGATCAACAGAGATGGAGGGAGATGTAGATCAACAGAGATGGAGGGAGATGCAGATCAACAGAGATGGAGGGAGGGAGATGCAGATCAACAGAAATGGAGGGAGGGAGATGTAGATCAACAGAGATGGAGGGAGATGCAGATCAACAGAGATGGAGGGAGGGAGATGTAGATCAACAGAGATGGAGGGAGGGAGATGTAGATCAACAGAGATGGAGGGAGGGAGATGTAGATCAACAGAGATGGAGGGAGGGAGATGTAGATCAACAGAGATGGAGGGAGGGAGATGTAGATCAACAGAGATGGAGGGAGGGAGATGTAGATCAACAGAGATGGAGGGAGATGTAGATCAACAGAGATGGAGGGAGGGAGATGTAGATCAACAGAGATGGAGGGAGGGAGATGTAGATCAACAGAGATGGAGGGAGATGCAGATCAACAGAGATGGAGGGAGATGCATATCAACAGAGATGGAGGGAGATGTAGATCAACAGAGATGGAGGGAGATGTAGATCAACAGAGATGGAGGGAGATGTAGATCAACAGAGATGGAGGGAGATGTAGATCAACAGAGATGGAGGGTAGGAGATGCAGATCAACAGAGATGGAGGGAGGGAGATGCAGATCAACAGAGATGGAGGGAGATGTAGATCAACAGAGATGGAGGGAGATGCAGATCAACAGAGATGGAGGGAGATGTAGATCAACAGAGATGGAGGGAGGGAGATGTAGATCAACAGAGATGGAGGGAGATGTAGATCAACAGAGATGGAGGGAGATGCAGATCAACAGAGATGGAGGGAGATGTAGATCAACAGAGATGGAGGGAGGGAGATGTAGATCAACGGAGATGGAGGGAAGGAGATGTAGATCAACAGAGATGGAGGGAGAGATATGTAGATCAACAGGGATGGAGGGAGGGAGATGTAGATCAACAGAGATGGAGGGAGATGCAGATCAACAGAGATGGAGGGAGATCAACAGAGATGGAGGGAGATGTAGATCAACAGAGATGGAGGGAGATGGAGATCAACAGAGATGGAGGGAGATGTAGATCAACAGAGATGGAGGGAGATGTAGATCAACAGAGATCGAGGGAGATGTAGATCAACAGAGATGGAGGGAGATGTAGATCAACAGAGATGGATGGAGGGAGATGTAGATCAACAGAGATGGAGGGAGATGTAGATCAACAGAGATGGAGGGAGATGTAGATCAACAGAGATGGAGGGAGATGTAGAACAACAGAGATGGAGGGAGGGAGATGTAGATCAACAGAGATGGAGGGAGATGTAGATCAACAGAGATGGAGGGAGATGCAGATCAACAGAGATGGAGGGAGATGTAGATCAACAGAGATGAGGAAGGGAGATGTAGATCAACAGAGATGGAGGAAGGGAGATGTAGATCAACAGAGATGGAGGGAGATGTAGATCAACAGAGATGGAGGGAGGGAGATGTAGATCAACAGAGATGGAGGGAGATGTAGATCAACAGAGATGGAGGGAGGGAGATGTAGATCAACAGAGATGGAGGGAGATGTAGATCAACAGAGAGGGAGGTGGGGAGATGCAGATCAACAGAGATGGAGGGAGATGCAGATCAACAGAGATGGAGGGAGATGCAGATCAACAGAGATGGAGGGAGATGTAGATAAACAGAGATGGAGGGAGGGAGATAAACAGAGATGGAGGGAGGGAGATGTAGATCAACAGAGATGGAGGGAGATGTAGATCAACAGAGATGGAGGGAGATGCAGATCAACAGAGATGGAGGGAGGGAGATGCAGATCAACAGAGATGGAGGGAGGGAGATGTAGATCAACAGAGATGGAGGGAGATGCAGATCAACAGAGATGGAGGGAGGGAGATGTAGATCAACAGAGATGGAGGGAGGGAGATGTAGATCAACAGAGATGGAGGGAGGGAGATGTAGATCAACAGAGATGGAGGGAGATGTAGATCAACAGAGATGGAGGGAGGGAGATGTAGATCAACAGAGATGGAGGGAGGGAGATGTAGATCAACAGAGATGGAGGGAGATGCAGATCAACAGAGATGGAGGGAGATGCATATCAACAGAGATGGAGGGAGATGTAGATCAACAGAGATGGAGGGAGATGTAGATCAACAGAGATGGAGGGAGATGTAGATCAACAGAGATGGAGGGAGGGAGATGTAGATCAACAGAGATGGAGGGAGATGCAGATCAACAGAGATGGAGGGAGATGTAGATCAACAGAGATGGAGGGAGGGAGATGTAGATCAACAGAGATGGAGGGAGATGTAGATCAACAGAGATGGAGGGAGATGCAGATCAACAGAGATGGAGGGAGATGTAGATCAACAGAGATGGAGGGAGGGAGATGCAGATCAACAGAGATGGAGGGAGATGTAGATCAACAGAGATGGAGGGAGATGCATATCAACAGAGATGGAGGGAGATGTAGATCAACAGAGATGGAGGGAGATGTAGATCAACAGAGATGGAGGGAGATGTAGATCAACAGAGATGGAGGGAGATGTAGATCAACAGAGATGGAGGGAGGGAGATGTAGATCAACAGAGATGGAGGGAGGGAGATGCAGATCAACAGAGATGGAGGGAGATGTAGATCAACAGAGATGGAGGGAGATGCAGATCAACAGAGATGGAGGGAGATGCAGATCAACAGAGATGGAGGGAGATGTAGATCAACAGAGATGGAGGGAGGGAGATGTAGATCAACAGAGATGGAGGGAGATGTAGATCAACAGAGATGGAGGGAGATGTAGATCAACAGAGATGGAGGGAGATGCATATCAACAGAGATGGAGGGAGATGTAGATCAACAGAGATGGAGGGAGATGTAGATCAACAGAGATGGAGGGAGATGTAGATCAACAGAGATGGAGGGAGATGTAGATCAACAGAGATGGAGGGAGGGAGATGTAGATCAACAGAGATGGAGGGAGGGAGATGCAGATCAACAGAGATGGAGGGAGATGTAGATCAACAGAGATGGAGGGAGATGTAGATCAACAGAGATGGAGGGAGATGCAGATCAACAGAGATGGAGGGAGATGTAGATCAACAGAGATGGAGGGAGATGTAGATCAACAGAGATGGAGGGAGATGTAGATCAACAGAGATGGAGGGAGATGCAGATCAACAGAGATGGAGGGAGATGTAGATCAACAGAGATGGAGGGAGGGAGATGTAGATCAACAGAGATGGAGGGAAGGAGATGTAGATCAACAGAGATGGAGGGAGGGATATGTAGATCAACAGAGATGGAGGGAGGGAGATGTAGATCAACAGAGATGGAGGGAGGGAGATGTAGATCAACAGGGATGGAGGGAGGGAGATGTAGATCAACAGAGATGGAGGGAGATGCATATCAACAGAGATGGAGGGAGATGTAGATCAACAGAGATGGAGGGAGATGTAGATCAACAGAGATGGAGGGAGATGTAGATCAACAGAGATGGAGGGAGATGTAGATCAACAGAGATGGAGGGTAGGAGATGCAGATCAACAGAGATGGAGGGAGGGAGATGCAGATCAACAGAGATGGAGGGAGATGTAGATCAACAGAGATGGAGGGAGATGCAGATCAACAGAGATGGAGGGAGATGTAGATCAACAGAGATGGAGGGAGGGAGATGTAGATCAACAGAGATGGAGGGAGATGTAGATCAACAGAGATGGAGGGAGATGCAGATCAACAGAGATGGAGGGAGATGTAGATCAACAGAGATGGAGGGAGGGAGATGTAGATCAACGGAGATGGAGGGAAGGAGATGTAGATCAACAGAGATGGACGGAGGGATATGTAGATCAACAGGGATGGAGGGAGGGAGATGTAGATCAACAGAGATGGAGGGAGATGCAGATCAACAGAGATGGAGGGAGATCAACAGAGATGGAGGGAGATGTAGATCAACAGAGATGGAGGGAGATGTAGATCAATAGAGATAGAGGGAGAGGTAGATCAACAGAGAGGGAGGGAGATGTAGATCAACAGAGATCGAGGGAGATGTAGATCAACAGAGATGGAGGGAGATGTAGATCAACAGAGATGGAGGGAGGGAGATGTAGATCAACAGAGATGGAGGGAGATGTAGATCAACAGAGATGGAGGGAGATGTAGATCAACAGAGATGGAGGGAGATGTAGAACAACAGAGATGGAGGGAGGGAGATGTAGATCAACAGAGATGGAGGGAGATGTAGATCAACAGAGATGGAGGGAGATGCAGATCAACAGAGATGGAGGGAGATGTAGATCAACAGAGATGAGGAAGGGAGATGTAGATCAACAGAGATGGAGGGAGGGAGATGTAGATCAACAGAGATGGAGGGAGATGTAGATCAACAGAGATGGAGGGAGATGTAGATCAACAGAGATGGAGGGAGATGCATATCAACAGAGATGGAGGGAGATGTAGATCAACAGAGATGGAGGGAGATGTAGATCAACAGAGATGGAGGGAGATGTAGATCAACAGAGATGGAGGGAGATGTAGATCAACAGAGATGGAGGGAGGGAGATGTAGATCAACAGAGATGGAGGGAGGGAGATGCAGATCAACAGAGATGGAGGGAGATGTAGATCAACAGAGATGGAGGGAGATGTAGATCAACAGAGATGGAGGGAGATGCAGATCAACAGAGATGGAGGGAGATGTAGATCAACAGAGATGGAGGGAGATGTAGATCAACAGAGATGGAGGGAGATGTAGATCAACAGAGATGGAGGGAGATGCAGATCAACAGAGATGGAGGGAGATGTAGATCAACAGAGATGGAGGGAGGGAGATGTAGATCAACAGAGATGGAGGGAAGGAGATGTAGATCAACAGAGATGGAGGGAGGGATATGTAGATCAACAGAGATGGAGGGAGGGAGATGTAGATCAACAGAGATGGAGGGAGGGAGATGTAGATCAACAGGGATGGAGGGAGGGAGATGTAGATCAACAGAGATGGAGGGAGATGCATATCAACAGAGATGGAGGGAGATGTAGATCAACAGAGATGGAGGGAGATGTAGATCAACAGAGATGGAGGGAGATGTAGATCAACAGAGATGGAGGGAGATGTAGATCAACAGAGATGGAGGGTAGGAGATGCAGATCAACAGAGATGGAGGGAGGGAGATGCAGATCAACAGAGATGGAGGGAGATGTAGATCAACAGAGATGGAGGGAGATGCAGATCAACAGAGATGGAGGGAGATGTAGATCAACAGAGATGGAGGGAGGGAGATGTAGATCAACAGAGATGGAGGGAGATGTAGATCAACAGAGATGGAGGGAGATGCAGATCAACAGAGATGGAGGGAGATGTAGATCAACAGAGATGGAGGGAGGGAGATGTAGATCAACGGAGATGGAGGGAAGGAGATGTAGATCAACAGAGATGGAGGGAGGGATATGTAGATCAACAGGGATGGAGGGAGGGAGATGTAGATCAACAGAGATGGAGGGAGATGCAGATCAACAGAGATGGAGGGAGATCAACAGAGATGGAGGGAGATGTAGATCAACAGAGATGGAGGGAGATGGAGATCAACAGAGATGGAGGGAGATGTAGATCAACAGAGATGGAGGGAGATGTAGATCAACAGAGATCGAGGGAGATGTAGATCAACAGAGATGGAGGGAGATGTAGATCAACAGAGATGGAGGGAGGGAGATGTAGATCAACAGAGATGGAGGGAGATGTAGATCAACAGAGATGGAGGGAGATGTAGATCAACAGAGATGGAGGGAGATGTAGAACAACAGAGATGGAGGGAGGGAGATGTAGATCAACAGAGATGGAGGGAGATGTAGATCAACAGAGATGGAGGGAGATGCAGATCAACAGAGATGGAGGGAGATGTAGATCAACAGAGATGAGGAAGGGAGATGTAGATCAACAGAGATGGAGGAAGGGAGATGTAGATCAACAGAGATGGAGGGAGATGTAGATCAACAGAGATGGAGGGAGGGAGATGTAGATCAACAGAGATGGAGGGAGATGTAGATCAACAGAGATGGAGGGAGGGAGATGTAGATCAACAGAGATGGAGGGAGATGTAGATCAACAGAGAGGGAGGTGGGGAGATGCAGATCAACAGAGATGGAGGGAGATGCAGATCAACAGAGATGGAGGGAGATGCAGATCAACAGAGATGGAGGGAGATGTAGATAAACAGAGATGGAGGGAGGGAGATAAACAGAGATGGAGGGAGGGAGATGTAGATCAACAGAGATGGAGGGAGATGTAGATCAACAGAGATGGAGGGAGATGCAGATCAACAGAGATGGAGGGAGGGAGATGCAGATCAACAGAGATGGAGGGAGGGAGATGTAGATCAACAGAGATGGAGGGAGATGCAGATCAACAGAGATGGAGGGAGGGAGATGTAGATCAACAGAGATGGAGGGAGGGAGATGTAGATCAACAGAGATGGAGGGAGGGAGATGTAGATCAACAGAGATGGAGGGAGATGTAGATCAACAGAGATGGAGGGAGGGAGATGTAGATCAACAGAGATGGAGGGAGGGAGATGTAGATCAACAGAGATGGAGGGAGATGCAGATCAACAGAGATGGAGGGAGATGCATATCAACAGAGATGGAGGGAGATGTAGATCAACAGAGATGGAGGGAGATGTAGATCAACAGAGATGGAGGGAGATGTAGATCAACAGAGATGGAGGGAGGGAGATGTAGATCAACAGAGATGGAGGGAGATGCAGATCAACAGAGATGGAGGGAGATGTAGATCAACAGAGATGGAGGGAGGGAGATGTAGATCAACAGAGATGGAGGGAGATGTAGATCAACAGAGATGGAGGGAGATGCAGATCAACAGAGATGGAGGGAGATGTAGATCAACAGAGATGGAGGGAGGGAGATGCAGATCAACAGAGATGGAGGGAGATGTAGATCAACAGAGATGGAGGGAGATGCATATCAACAGAGATGGAGGGAGATGTAGATCAACAGAGATGGAGGGAGATGTAGATCAACAGAGATGGAGGGAGATGTAGATCAACAGAGATGGAGGGAGATGTAGATCAACAGAGATGGAGGGAGGGAGATGTAGATCAACAGAGATGGAGGGAGGGAGATGCAGATCAACAGAGATGGAGGGAGATGTAGATCAACAGAGATGGAGGGAGATGCAGATCAACAGAGATGGAGGGAGATGCAGATCAACAGAGATGGAGGGAGATGTAGATCAACAGAGATGGAGGGAGGGAGATGTAGATCAACAGAGATGGAGGGAGATGTAGATCAACAGAGATGGAGGGAGATGTAGATCAACAGAGATGGAGGGAGATGCATATCAACAGAGATGGAGGGAGATGTAGATCAACAGAGATGGAGGGAGATGTAGATCAACAGAGATGGAGGGAGATGTAGATCAACAGAGATGGAGGGAGATGTAGATCAACAGAGATGGAGGGAGGGAGATGTAGATCAACAGAGATGGAGGGAGGGAGATGCAGATCAACAGAGATGGAGGGAGATGTAGATCAACAGAGATGGAGGGAGATGTAGATCAACAGAGATGGAGGGAGATGCAGATCAACAGAGATGGAGGGAGATGTAGATCAACAGAGATGGAGGGAGATGTAGATCAACAGAGATGGAGGGAGGGAGATGTAGATCAACAGAGATGGAGGGAGATGTAGATCAACAGAGATGGAGGGAGATGCAGATCAACAGAGATGGAGGGAGATGTAGATCAACAGAGATGGAGGGAGGGAGATGTAGATCAACGGAGATGGAGGGAAGGAGATGTAGATCAACAGAGATGGAGGGAGGGATATGTAGATCAACAGGGATGGAGGGAGGGAGATGTAGATCAACAGAGATGGAGGGAGATGCAGATCAACAGAGATGGAGGGAGATCAACAGAGATGGAGGGAGATGTAGATCAACAGAGATGGAGGGAGATGGAGATCAACAGAGATGGAGGGAGATGTAGATCAACAGAGATGGAGGGAGATGTAGATCAACAGAGATCGAGGGAGATGTAGATCAACAGAGATGGAGGGAGATGTAGATCAACAGAGATGGAGGGAGGGAGATGTAGATCAACAGAGATGGAGGGAGATGTAGATCAACAGAGATGGAGGGAGATGTAGATCAACAGAGATGGAGGGAGATGTAGAACAACAGAGATGGAGGGAGGGAGATGTAGATCAACAGAGATGGAGGGAGATGTAGATCAACAGAGATGGAGGGAGATGCAGATCAACAGAGATGGAGGGAGATGTAGATCAACAGAGATGAGGAAGGGAGATGTAGATCAACAGAGATGGAGGAAGGGAGATGTAGATCAACAGAGATGGAGGGAGATGTAGATCAACAGAGATGGAGGGAGGGAGATGTAGATCAACAGAGATGGAGGGAGATGTAGATCAACAGAGATGGAGGGAGGGAGATGTAGATCAACAGAGATGGAGGGAGATGTAGATCAACAGAGAGGGAGGTGGGGAGATGCAGATCAACAGAGATGGAGGGAGATGCAGATCAACAGAGATGGAGGGAGATGCAGATCAACAGAGATGGAGGGAGATGTAGATAAACAGAGATGGAGGGAGGGAGATAAACAGAGATGGAGGGAGGGAGATGTAGATCAACAGAGATGGAGGGAGATGTAGATCAACAGAGATGGAGGGAGATGCAGATCAACAGAGATGGAGGGAGGGAGATGCAGATCAACAGAGATGGAGGGAGGGAGATGTAGATCAACAGAGATGGAGGGAGATGCAGATCAACAGAGATGGAGGGAGGGAGATGTAGATCAACAGAGATGGAGGGAGGGAGATGTAGATCAACAGAGATGGAGGGAGGGAGATGTAGATCAACAGAGATGGAGGGAGATGTAGATCAACAGAGATGGAGGGAGGGAGATGTAGATCAACAGAGATGGAGGGAGGGAGATGTAGATCAACAGAGATGGAGGGAGATGCAGATCAACAGAGATGGAGGGAGATGCATATCAACAGAGATGGAGGGAGATGTAGATCAACAGAGATGGAGGGAGATGTAGATCAACAGAGATGGAGGGAGATGTAGATCAACAGAGATGGAGGGAGGGAGATGTAGATCAACAGAGATGGAGGGAGATGCAGATCAACAGAGATGGAGGGAGATGTAGATCAACAGAGATGGAGGGAGGGAGATGTAGATCAACAGAGATGGAGGGAGATGTAGATCAACAGAGATGGAGGGAGATGCAGATCAACAGAGATGGAGGGAGATGTAGATCAACAGAGATGGAGGGAGGGAGATGCAGATCAACAGAGATGGAGGGAGATGTAGATCAACAGAGATGGAGGGAGATGCATATCAACAGAGATGGAGGGAGATGTAGATCAACAGAGATGGAGGGAGATGTAGATCAACAGAGATGGAGGGAGATGTAGATCAACAGAGATGGAGGGAGATGTAGATCAACAGAGATGGAGGGAGGGAGATGTAGATCAACAGAGATGGAGGGAGGGAGATGCAGATCAACAGAGATGGAGGGAGATGTAGATCAACAGAGATGGAGGGAGATGCAGATCAACAGAGATGGAGGGAGATGCAGATCAACAGAGATGGAGGGAGATGTAGATCAACAGAGATGGAGGGAGGGAGATGTAGATCAACAGAGATGGAGGGAGATGTAGATCAACAGAGATGGAGGGAGATGTAGATCAACAGAGATGGAGGGAGATGCATATCAACAGAGATGGAGGGAGATGTAGATCAACAGAGATGGAGGGAGATGTAGATCAACAGAGATGGAGGGAGATGTAGATCAACAGAGATGGAGGGAGATGTAGATCAACAGAGATGGAGGGAGGGAGATGTAGATCAACAGAGATGGAGGGAGGGAGATGCAGATCAACAGAGATGGAGGGAGATGTAGATCAACAGAGATGGAGGGAGATGTAGATCAACAGAGATGGAGGGAGATGCAGATCAACAGAGATGGAGGGAGATGTAGATCAACAGAGATGGAGGGAGGGAGATGTAGATCAACAGAGATGGAGGGAGATGTAGATCAACAGAGATGGAGGGAGATGCAGATCAACAGAGATGGAGGGAGATGTAGATCAACAGAGATGGAGGGAGGGAGATGTAGATCAACAGAGATGGAGGGAAGGAGATGTAGATCAACAGAGATGGAGGGAGGGATATGTAGATCAACAGAGATGGAGGGAGGGAGATGTAGATCAACAGAGATGGAGGGAGGGAGATGTAGATCAACAGGGATGGAGGGAGGGAGATGTAGATCAACAGAGATGGAGGGAGATGCAGATCAACAGAGATGGAGGGAGGGAGATGTAGAACAACAGAGATGGAGGGAGATGTAGATCAACAGAGATGGAGGGAGATGTAGATCAACAGAGATGGAGGGAGGGAGATGTAGATCAACAGAGATGGAGGGAGATGTAGATCAACAGAGATGGAGGGAGATGTAGATCAACAGAGATGGAGGGAGATGTAGATCAACAGAGATCGAGGGAGATGTAGATCAACAGAGATGGAGGGAGATGTAGATCAACAGAGATGGAGGGAGGGAGATGTAGATCAACAGAGATGGAGGGAGATGTAGATCAACAGAGATGGAGGGAGGGAGATGTAGATCAACAGAGATGGAGGGAGATGTAGATCAACAGAGATGGAGGGTGGGAGATGTAGAACAACAGAGATGGAGGGAGGGAGATGTAGATCAACAGAGATGGAGGGAGATGTAGATCAACAGAGATGGAGGGAGGGAGAAGTAGATCAACAGAGATGGAGGGAGATGTAGAAAAACAGAGATGGAGGGAGATGTAGATCAACAGAGATGGAGGGAGATGTAGATCAACAGAGATGGAGGGAGATGTAGATCAACAGAGATGGAGGGAGATGTAGATCAACAGAGATGGAGGGAGGGAGATGTAGATCAACAGAGATGGAGGGAGATGTAGATCAACAGAGATGGAGGGAGATGTAGATCAACAGAGATGGAGGGAGATGTAGATCAACAGAGATGGAGGGAGATGTAGATCAACAGAGATGGAGGGAGATGTAGATCAACAGAGATGGAGGGAGATGTAGATCAACAGAGATGGAGGGAGGGAGATGTAGATCAACAGAGATGGAGGGAGATGTAGATCAACAGAGATGGAGGGAGATGTAGAACAACAGAGATGGAGGGAGGGAGATGTAGATCAACAGAGATGGAGGGAGATGTAGATCAACAGAGATGGAGGGAGATGCAGATCAACAGAGATGGAGGGAGATGTAGATCAACAGAGATGAGGAAGGGAGATGTAGATCAATAGAGATGGAGGAAGGGAGATGTAGATCAACAGAGATGGAGGGAGATGTAGATCAACAGAGATGGAGGGAGGGAGATGTAGATCAACAGAGATGGAGGGAGATGTAGATCAACAGAGATGGAGGGAGGGAGATGTAGATCAACAGAGATGGAGGGAGATGTAGATCAACAGAGAGGGAGGGAGATGCAGATCAACAGAGATGGAGGGAGATGTAGATCAACAGAGATGGAGGGAGGGAGATGTAGATCAACAGAGATGGAGGGAGATGTAGATCAACAGAGATGGAGGGAGATGCAGATCAACAGAGATGGAGGGAGATGCAGATCAACAGAGATGGAGGGAGATGTAGATAAACAGAGATGGAGGGAGGGAGATGTAGATCAACAGAGATGGAGGGAGATGTAGATCAACAGAGATGGAGGGAGATGCAGATCAACAGAGATGGAGGGAGGGAGATGCAGATCAACAGAGATGGAGGGAGGGAGATGTAGATCAACAGAGATGGAGGGAGATGCAGATCAACAGAGATGGAGGGAGGGAGATGTAGATCAACAGAGATGGAGGGAGGGAGATGTAGATCAA